>NW_009715261.1:309474-337585 GCF_000703405.1 Apaloderma vittatum
TTTTTGGACTGAACATATCGAGGTAAAGAACATTTACAAATCCCTCAGCATTTCTCAGGTCACTTCTGCACCTAGGGGCACACCAGCTAAAACGTTCAGACACTCTCTAGTGTGGCACCTTGGATTAGCATGTTATGGAAATAAAGAGCAGCTTGGACTTTTCTTCTGGAGATCAGAACTCAAACTCCACCCAAGCACTGGGATGTTTTTGGAGGAGTAGCAGCACTTCCATGCATTTCAGTACCTGGTGGTGTGGTTCTGGTCCAAGTTTAGGTATGCCATAATGTCAGTCTGCCACACGCTGCAGAAAATGTATGATTTTCTTCATACCTGCCTCAAATTCAACTGATAGCGAGTTATGAAGAGAATAAGAGTCTATAGCATATAGCAGACTCTTAAACTAATTTCCTGATGAGTGATGGAAGCATCAAAAGTGAGATTCTACCACTCATTTCCACTAGTCCTGGTTTATCCTTCTGCCTTCTTCTCTCCCTTATGTGTTGAGTCATATGACATTTGATGGGACACCATGTGTTATTTTGTCTCCTGGTCACTTTTGTCCCTCCCTCATGCAATGCATTCACATAAGCCCTGGGATCAGAGTGGAGTCCCGGCCAAAATGGCTCAGCTTCCTTCCCAGGGTGTCAGGCAGCCAGGAAGAAAAGTTTGTTCAAGGACTTGGCTCCCTCTCCTGGCTGGCTTTGCAGCAACTTAAATTGAGATTTCAGCCCTTCAAAAATTAGTGTTTGCTTACTGCCAATGCACACTTGAAACAAGAGAGAAGAGCACTCTAGCAATGAGGCTCTGGTTTAAAAAACAAAAACAAAAACCCAAAGAGTTAGGAAGTTGGAAGCTAATCTCACTAAAAATACAGTTATTTAAAGTAAAATCTTTGATATAGACCATTTGAAAATATTTTCTGCCTGCCAAGACTTCTTGAATGTCACATACATACGAGAAGGGGTCTTTTTTTAATGTGTTTGTTTTTCTGGATTACCTGTGTTTTCCTTCTGACTTGCAGGCTCTAGACTTTTACTTAGTAAATGTCCCAATAAAACCTGTGTGTTATCCTTAAACAGTGGTAGCATTCCCCCTACCTGCTAATTGCTTTATTTGTCCTTACTGCTTCCGTCCCCTCATCAACAAAGGCTTTAGCATAAAGAGCAATGAGGTAGAACATGACAAGAAGAGTGGGAGCCAGAAGAGTGAATACTTCTGTAATTACACAGTAGCCTGGAGTAGCTCTTCTCAAATCAATTATGTAGCCTGGATGGCCCAAAACTCTGAGGACAGAGCCCTTGTTTTAATTTGCCTATGGAGCTATGTTCTCCAATAATGGGCAAAATTCTTGCCTTGTTACCAGTTGCCTTTTATGAGAATCCACATAATTCCTTCCTTATTTATTATCTAATTACTTTATTATAAATACATTGTACTTAACAGAACTACAAACCAATCACTGCAAATTGCTTTGCAAACATTAACAAATGAAGTTTCACCTTATCTTGTTGAAAAGGTAGTGAAGTGTCCATTTTCAGTGGGGAAAACTGAGGCAGAAAACTGTAATGGAAAGTGACCAGAAAAAGCACCTGGAAAACCACCCATAAATCCTGATAAACTGTAGTTGCAAAGTAAATTGTCGAATCACCCAAGAACTTAACTGAGCAATCAAAACATTCAGCCCAAACTCTACATTTGCTGTGAACCTGTCAGCATTATCCTTTTGGCAAGTTTTCAATGGGCGCAAACCCAGATGGTATAAAAGCAAAGTATTGCCAGTGTCAAGATGTCAGAAGTTTTGGAGATTGATTTTTGTCATTGCAGTAGAGTTTACTGAATAGCATGCTGCGTGTAATGCGGACCGTACAGGATAAAGGAGAATGAGCGTCCTTATTGTCAACTGATTTCGCAACTCCATGAATGTCTCTTATTTTCCAAATCTTCTAGCTCCTGTTACAGAGGTCGGTATCAGAACTTCCTTGGCACCAGCGACAGAGTTTGGCCCATGTCGTAGTCACTGCCCTCGTGCGTTTCTCCTTTCTTCCTTCCCTGTGGGACACGGAACAGAAGCCATATCCAAATGCTTGGGAAAGTTTGGAATCAGGCAAATGTTTGCTTTTGATCCTTATTCTCTTAATAAATGAACTACCAATATATAATGAGCAGCCAGAGTACTGGTCATTTTATTTAAGCAATGACTTCATCAATGCTCTAAAGAAGGGGAGAAAATATTTTTGAAGATACATTTAAAAGGCATTACAGGCACTGTCTGAAATGAGAAGTTTACAGCAGGCAGAAGGGTGGCTAGTGAAGCTGTTCAGGTAACTCATTGTTTGATAACAGAGCTGAATGTTTGCAATAGCAGAGGTGAAGGTCTGAAGTGAAATTTTATGCAAAATTTTGGTGAAGTAAACCACTGAAAAAATATTTCATATTTCATTCAAAAAACAGTTTCAAGCTTCCTAGACATTTCTAATTAACTGCAAGTAAATTTAGAATGAAAACGTTTTCAGGCTCTTAATTTAAAAGGAAAAACCAACTCAATACCCATTCATGAAGTTTGTGATCTTAATGTGTATTTCTCAGTGAAAAAGGTTTATCTGGAAAATACATGTCTGGCTCTAGCTGTAACTTTATCTGCATAACCTGTAATAGAATAACTATAGCTATAGAAAGACTTTTGTTCTTTTTGGCATAGCTGATCAATTAGATGCGTAGGATGGAGTTACAAAAGCTCTTACAGTTTGCAGGAGTTGCTTTGCTGTTCATGGCTTTATGAACAGCACAGTGATAGAAATGATGTTACAAGGAGTGAATGGTATTTTGAAAACTGAGTTATTCTTCTTTATGTAGCTAAAGCCCTCAATTGCTACCGGTTTCCCATAGGATTTTGATGTCACAGAAATGCACATAAAGGGTCAGTCCTTACTATCTCGATCAGGGAAAATAAAGGCAATGGTGTCAGGCCTGTTTCATACATAGGGAGCTGACACACAAAAGGGCAGCCTTATTTTTGTTTTGGTTTGGGTTTGTTTCATTTTCTTTTTTTATACTAGGCCAAATTTTCAATAAGCTTTTTATATTAGTTGTTCTTTTTTTTTCATGCTTTCACCAGCACTATATCATCTTTCCATCAGCAGCTCTCCTTGGCCATAAGTAACTGGCCCAAAATCTCTGAGGAGGTCACTGGGAAAGCTGGGAACTGAACCTTTCTTGTCTGTAATGACAGTCAATGCACCCGTCTAGATAGGGAATAGATATAAACCTTCATCCAAAATCCATGTCAGGTTCAAAAACACCTTTTAAAAGACAGCTGACCTACTGCAGGATTGCAGTTTCAGGTGAAGCAAGCCAGAGCCAGAGCAGGTCCTTACTGAATAACCTGCTGTGTGCAAGGTGAAAGCAGCACAATTTCAAGACTGCGTAACCTTAGAAAGTCCAATGATCCCATGGAGAGTGACTAATTGACTGGGAATGAACCAGTACATCTTGCAAGATTTTTTTTCTAGGCAAGTTGGGTGCTAGTAAAATAGTCTAAAGAGGCAAAAGTGAAAAGTTTAATAATTTATTGATGCACAGAAGTCCGGTAGCTGGAGTGCAGGCTGATCAGTGGAGTGTCACCTCCTGTGCCTGGGCTCCCAGTCACCTCAAAAGAGAAGCACCTTTTCTTTCTTATAACTCATTAAATTTCACTAGGAAAATCCAAATGCATTATCATCCTGATATTAATTTGCCACGTTAGCCACTGGTGTAATGCCCAGATGGTCAAGAGAGCAGGGAATAATTGTCATTTGGGGGGAGGCAGTATTACACAGTTAGATAGAAATCACCCCTTTAACGGTTTATAGGAAAACAATTGGTGCAGTATGGTGTCCAGCTACTGGTAATGCATTTGGGAAGGCATTAAAAAAACAGTTTGAGCTAGGCTCCCCCTTATCTTGGAACAGCCACCAAATGGCATTCTTGCAGTATTAACTTTCTGTCACTTCCAGCGTAAGATGTGACCTAGGGTAAAAGGCTTCCTATCTCCTCATCAGCTCCCTTAACTGCTCCCTCTCAATGCATGTTAATTTCTTTCCTTCATTTCGCAGTGCACAAGTGGAGAAAATGAGGGACTTGTAATATTCTTCCACCATTCTTCCAACTAAAAGAAAACATTCATATTGTCAAAGTTAAAGCCAATGCACAGCTTCCAGAAATGCAAGATATTAAGGAGCACACAGCCTTACCACACAGGCTGCAGGAAGATGCAATGCAGAGTTTTTTCTTGTTCACATACCACTACATTTACTAAGTTAACAGAGGGAAAAGAAACCAGTTCTCTGTGTCTTTAAACATTTGGCTCTTTCTTGTAGCCAGGTGCTGCATGCATACTGACATAACAACCCACTCCCCATCCTTGGAAAGCCCCCTCTTGCCCAAACCCAGGATCGATTTCTGGAACTGACAATCCCTTGTCATTGCCCCCAGCCTGCAGGGACAGCCCCGGGGTCTGTGTCGTGGTGATCCAAGGCTCAGGCAGCAGCTGGACCCTCTGCCTGTGCTGGGGCCACAACTGGATGACACCAGGTCCCCTTCCTGCCTTCCCAAACCCGGAGGCAGAAAGCAGAGATCACCTCTGCCGCGTGCTGCTGGATGAAAGGAGTTACAAACTACAGCCAAATAAGCTGCCCAAAGCAGTGTGTTATACCTGGTGTTTACGCCAAAGATCACTTTTTACACATCTAAAATTAGGAGTAATGAATACGACTAAAGTATGGATGAGGAATAATATATAAATATGTTTCTGTGTGCCCAGTCTGACTTGTGGAGATGTGCAGTTGGCTTTTTAACCAATAGACAGGTCTTTTTTTTCCTTTGCCACCCCAAGCATCACTCCACCTCTGCGCTCCTCCGCTGCTCCTCACTCAGGGAGGCAGCAGGTAGGCTTGGGCAGGGAGCGAATGCTGCAGCGAGTGGAGGTTTTCCCTCCTTGCGTAGCTGGTTCGGGAGGACTCCAAACCCAACAGGGAGCAAGGGGCTGTGAGCAGCCAAACACACTAGGAAAAGCATCTTGATCACTAGGAAAGCGGAGAAAGCTGAAAGAACTAAGCTTCCCTCCATCCAAATCTTTCACCTTTGAGGGCTGAGGGGTTTTTTTTGGTTTGTTTTTTTTTTAAGGGGGAAAAGGCTGGGGAGGGGGGAGCAAAAAATGCTGACCTTAATTAATGGAAGGCCCACTAGACCCGAAGGAAAAGGTTTGGCTCTCAAGGCCCGGGCCTCCCCCTGAGCCTCTCCTGGGTGTAATGAGAGAGCTCAGCTTCATTACTGGCAGCTGAGGGGAAGGGTCACCGGGGCTGGATTTGCAGGGCCCTCATTGAGGGATCACTCCATGCTGAGAGAAGCTGGCCATGCTCTTGGACACCTGGTCATTAACATTGCTAATTAGCGGCCATTAATCAGGGCCCTGGGTTTTTTGTTGTGTGTCACCGGCTCAGAGGAACCAAGTGAATAAGAAGATTGTTTCATTACCTCCACAAGAGGTGGAATGAAAGCGGTTCCCATCAGCTCAAGATGAGCTGAATTAAGGGAAAGGTTAGACAACAATTTAAGATGAGCTGCCAAGGGGGAGCTGGGGGACCTGAGCTGTCCTCTGAGAGGAAAACCAGTCACCTATAATTAATGAAATCTTCCACAACCTCACTCTAATCACCGTGTGAGCTTCTCACAAAAAAAATCCTATCTTTCGCATCGGAAGGACCCTAATTTATCTGTTTATAAAGTTCTACTCTTAGCAAGCTTTAATTCCATAAGGTTTTAGCAACATATATGCATGTATATATATAGATATAAATGCAAGTGTGTATTTAAGTATATGCTCACATAACATGAGTGCTTCTATGCTTTTGTTCAATATATTCACCTGAGTCGGCAAGGACGCTTTTTACACAGCCAACCCCTCTGGGAAGAGCAAGGGGGAACACACAAATCCATGTTAAAAAGTATATAGATTGCATTTAAAATATTTTTTTTCTGAGTTCTATATAAAAATTTATCTACATATTTGAATTTTCTCTGCTGTGGCTGTGAAATCGTAGAAGAAATCTGGTGTTTTTCAGAGGCAGAATAATTAAAAACAAGTTCTGTTTTGGTGGGTTAAAAATGACATGGGAAAAATGATAGTTACTGGTGTACATAGGAAAAAGTAAAGAATTTAATTAGCAACCAGATTGTTAAAATGCAGTGTTCTCGTCCCATGCTCTATTGTCTAACTTTTGTGGAACAGGTGCCTAATTTTCCTAATGGGATACAATTTAATTGACAAAGTAGTTTGATTGCTTTACACCAATTTTCAGTTTCTTGCTTACTTTTAATATAATAAACTCTTTATTTCTACTAACTCAGATGCCCTCAAGAAAGTAATTAGAAGCAGGTTTTATCTGCCTGTCTTTTTTTATAAACTACTTTTTGATTTCTAAAACCAACTAACCAAAATCTTGATTTGTTCTGCTGATGTGTGAGAGCCAGTAACTTTTAGTCATATGCACTGAGCATTTCAATCAAGTTGTTTGCATATCCATTCATTTTGGAAAGACTCTCAAAATGGATTACAAACATTTAATTGTAAGAGAAATAAAATAATTAAGGAAGGACAAGTGGAAGTTAAAAATATGCCTAAGGATTCACAACAGTTATTGGATCATTCCAATCACGGGACATAAATTCCTTCTTGTAGTTTCAAAGGACTTTATTCATCAAAGGCACACTGCCTTTCACAACAACAGAAAGTAAAACCATGTTTCTTATGTATGTGATTCTCTTTGCAGAGCTGTGAGGTTGGTTAAAATTGTCCATAAAATTAATCTTTGGAGCATTTCAGCTGGTCTGGAATTCTATAATATGATTTCTGGGACTTCATGGGAAAGTTGAAGGCTCAAGGGGAAATTACACAATGAACAGCTGAGAAAAAGTTGCATTCTGGCACAGAATCATGCAAATGGGGCACATTCTTCAGTTTTCTCATGACGGATTGTCTCTGAAACTACTGAGCCAAGTTGCTGAAATGCTAATGAAGGAGAAGCATCAATGAGCGGTGTCATCCTGGGGGCTTCTGAAGGGGACAGAGTAGGAGACAGAGGGAGGGGGCGAGGGGGAAGGAAGGAAGGAAGAAAGAGAGAATGAAAAGAAAGGGAGCAGGGGGAGTTTCCAATATTGGGGCTGGCCTGCTCTTAAAATTAAATGGAGGGGGGGAAAAACAGCCGTGATGAACTCTGATGAACAAGTTCCTCTTGGCTTACAAAAATGAATAAAAGCACTTACAAGCCAAAGACTTTGGCTTTGGGCTGAGGGGAAGTGAGCATGGGTGCTGCCAACACTGGAGGACAGCCTTCTGTTTGATATGTGGGGAAGCTGGGTGCAGCTCACTGGGCTTGCTAGAGATAAGCCTGGGGGCAGCACACCAAAGTTTGAGGGATGGTGTGTTAGCGAGGTCCTTCAGTCTGCTATCTTGGTGAAGGTAGGGGGTGGAGATGCATGTGGCAGCAAAGTTGCAAGTGTTATTGATGTGTTAAAAGTTTCTGAGAATGGTCACATAGGAATTAGGGCTTCTTCCACCAAAACGGTGGTAGAATCAATAGCCCAGCTGAAGTGCATTTACCATGAGCGCAGCACAAGCAACAAACAAGTGGAGCCAGAAGCTATTGTGCAGCTGGACAGCTATGATATAGTTGCCATTGCAGAAACACAGTGGGACGACTCGCATGACTGGAGTGCTGCAATGGATGGCTATAAACTCTTCAGAAAGGATAGATGAGGAAGGAGAGGTGGTGGGGTACCCCTGCATGTTAGGGAGTGGTTTGTCTGCCAAGAACTTAATGATGATGATGATAGGGTTGGGTGTTTATGGGTAAGAGTTAGGGGAAAGGCCAACAAGGCAGATATCATGGTAGGAGTCTATATTATAGACCATCCAACCAAGATGAAAAGGTAGATGAAACATTCGACAAGCCACTGGGAGAAGCCTCAATCATTAGCCCTTGTTCTTGTGGAGGACTTCAACTTACGAGCTGTATGCTGGAAATGCAATACAGCAGAGAGGAAACAGTCAAGAAGGTTCCTGGAGTGTGTGAAAGAGATCATCCTGACACAGTTGATGAGCCAACTAGGCACCCACTAGACTGGCTCTTTGTGAACAGCGAAGGACCTGTGGGTGATGTGATGATTGGAGGCTGTTCTGAGCATAGCAATCATGAAATTATAAGAGTTTTTGATTCCTAGAGAAGTAAGGAGTGGAGTCATCAGAACTGCTATCTTGGACTTTCAGAGGACAGACTTTGGCCTGTTTAGGAGACTCACTGGCAGAGCCTGTTGGAAAGGTTAGTGACCTGCTGCACCACCTAGACAAGCACAAGTCTATGGGGCCAGATTGGATCCACCCAAGGGTACTGAGGGAGCTGGCAGAAGTGCTCAACAAACCACACTCAATCAGCAGTCTTGGCTCATTGTGGAGCTCCCAACTGACTGAAAGTTAGCAAAAGTGACTCCCGTCTACAGGAAGGGCCAGAAGAAGGATCCACGGAGCTATAGACATGTCAGTCTGAGCTCAATGTTGTGGAACGTTATTTATGGAGCAGATCATCCTGAGTTCCACGGACATGGCACGTACAAGACAGCCAGGTGATCAGGCCCATTCAGCATGAGTTTATCAAAGGCAGGTCCTGCTTAACGAACCTGATCTCCTTCTTTGACAAGGTGATGCACTTAGTGGATGAGGGAAAGGTTGTGGATAGTGTCTACCTGGACATCATTTCCTGCAGCATTCTCCTGGAGAAACTGGCTGTTCATGGCTTGGATGTGTGTACTCTACTGGATAAAAAACTGGCTGGATGGCTTGGCCCAAAGAGTAGTGGTGAATGGAGTTAAATCTAGTGGCCAGTCACAAGTGCTGTTCCCCAGGGCTCACTACTGGGGCAAATTCTGTTTAATATCTTTATCGATGATCTGGATGCAGGATCGAGTGCATCCTGAGTAAGTTTGCAGACAACACCAACTTGGGCAGGAGTGTTGATCTTCTTAAGGATAGGAAGGCTCTACAGAGGTATCTGGACAGGCTGGATGAATGGACTGAGGCCAGTTGTATGAGGATGAATAAGGTCAAGTATCGGGTCCTATGCCTGGATCACAATGACCCCAGGCAATGCTACATGCTTGGGGAGAAGTGGCTGGAAAACTGCCTGGTGGAAAAGGACGTGGGGCTGTTTGTCGACAGCCATCTGAATATGAGCCAGCAGTGTGCCCAGGTGGACCAGAAGGCCAACGGCATACTGGCCTGTGTCAGAAACAGTGTGGCCAGCAGGACAAGGGAAAGGATTTTCTCCCTGTACTTGGTGTTGATGAGGCCACACCTCAAATATTGTGTTCATTTTTGGACGTCTCACCACAAGAAAGACATTGAAGTTCTGGAGTGTGTCCAAAGAAAGGTAACAAAGCTGGTGAAGTATCTTGAGCACAAGCCTTATGAGAAGCAGCTGAGGGAACTGGGGTTATTCAGCCTGGAGAAAAGGAGGCTGAGGGGAGACCTTATCTCTCTCTGCAACTACCTGAAAGGAGGTTGTAGTGAGGTGGAGGTCAGTCTATTCTCCCAAGTAACAAGTGATAGGTGACAGCCTCAAGTTGTGCTTGGGAGGTTTAGATTGAATGTTTGGAAAGATTTCTTTAACCAAAGGGTTGTTAAGCGCTGGGAAAGGCTGCCCAGGGAAGTGGTGGAGTCAACACCTCTGGAGATAATTAAAAGATGTGTAGATGTGGGACTTGGGGACATGGTTTAGTGGTGGACTTGGCATTAGTAGATTAATGGTTGGACTTGATGTTCTTAAAAGTTTTTTCCAACCTAAACAAGTCTATGATTCTAAAAATAAAAGAATCTCATCACAAAAATGTGGGGCAATGGTGCCTAATAATAGGTCTTTTGACTCTAAAAATTGGGACTGTTTGCAGTTTTTTAAAAAGCATTTTCTTAATGGCGCAGACTTTTACATTTTTATTCATAAAGAAAAACAGTTCCTTTTCCTCCAGTTGCTAGCTATGCCGTATAACCAGGTATTCCACAGCTTAGCTATGAATGGTCATTAAAATAGCAGGCTTACAAGAATTAGATCTTGAAACACATTCATACTAAAAATATCCTGTAGACTCCACAGAATTTCAAAATTGTTCTGTTTTCACTCAGACCCCAGCATAAATGGCCAAAGGTCTCAGAAAGTTGGTGCTGTGCTCTTTTGCACATTTGGCTGGAGGCTGCTTCCAGCCAGCATCCCTAGAGGCACTACTGGGTGCTAAGTGCTTTAAAATTCAGCCCCCAGCACTCCAGATGCAACACGTGTTATTCAAGCCTTCAGAAAGGCTGTGAAAAGCTGGCAGCCACAGAGGAACAAACTCCACTCATCTGCCCTTTGTCTTCATTGGTGGTAAGAATAGAAAATTAGTAGGTGTCATGAGTGTGTGTGTAGAGAGGGGAGGAAACCCAAGTCTCCGAGTCTGGGTCGGTGTGAGGCAGGGTTGTGCACAGGAGGCATCACTGGACCAGCAGTCTAAAGCCCTTGGTATTGACCTCATTTATTACTTCTGGCAAGTCCCTTCACCCAGTTTTGTTCTCTCTTCTGCTTTTTGCCTCTATGTGTCTACTTAAATTTGTTGAAATGAAGAAAACTACCTCTCCCTATGGCTTTTTATGGTGTCTACCAGGATAGCTTTACCTGGGTTTTTTCGATGCAGCTCTAGTACAAGCACAGAAAAAATGGTATGATGCAATTTCACAAAATCTGAAATATGAAATCTTGCGAAACAGTTTGGGAATGGCTCTTCTATATGGAGCCCACAGCAGTTAAGTGTGTTATTGTTGTATGTAATTGTGTTTTAATAGACTGCTTTAATGATGTTTTTAACCACTTTCAAACCTCAGCAATATTTACAGCCTTGGTTTCACAAGAACATTATAAATGTGGCACCTGTATTTGCACATGCAAATAACTGGGTGGTGTTTGCCTGCCCACATACTGCCTTTTTTTAAGTTTATGTTATGTCTTGTAGCATTAGTATAGCCTCTAAGAGCTCTAGGCAGAGCAGGACTTGTGCAAGCACCAGTTTCCCTGATGCCGCAGTAATAGCAGGAGACAGCAGAGCTCTCCTCTCTGTGGTCCCAAGGGCAGCAGCTTGAGGCTGGTGTCAGCACACTGGTGACCTAGTTATCACCCACTCTTTCGAGTCATTTAGTAGGAAAGTTTTTGCGTATGGCGTCCTGCCAAATGAAAGGCGTAGCCCAAAGGTTTTTTTGTTTGAAATCATGATGATTAGCCCACAAGGATCAGACTTGAGCTGGAGCTTGGTTGGCTATTTGATACTTAATGAGAATGCCATAGGGAGAAGGGACTAGCGATGGAGAAGGCACACACAGTACAATGAACATGTGAGGAAACTTCTTTGGGTAACTAGCCCAGACCCCCCAGGGTAGCAGTTAAAGGAGGGGGAAAGGAGCAACTCCTCCTTCATAGACATACTCCTCTCTCGTAGGCACACAAACCATAGCTGTGCTAACCTGCATGGAAAGGGCTGACGACAACACAAAGATGTACACATTGGAGCATTCTTATACCCAAATGATATTGCAGTCACTGTAATTAAGGTGACTGTGGATGCTGTCTCTGCCTTCCAGGACTCATGTTACCTTGGCTAAATCCTACCTCTCCACATGAAGCCCTGTCCCTCTGTGCAGTGGTGTCTCCAAATGAGACAGAGCATGCTCTCATGCTCAAGGACTTCTACAGGCTCCTTGCCACTGCAGACATGTTCCAGTAGTTAGCGCAGCCCAGCCTACTCCCAGCCAGAGCACATGGCCTCTCATAGACCCTTGGTGGCAAGCTGGGACCATGCCAGACTAGACATTTACTCCTTTGTTGCTGGCCTTTCTGGCATATTTTCTACACCCCTGCAGGTTATGAGGGATTTCTCACTTTCTGAAAATCCCAATTCTGCTGCTGCTTCATTTCCCTGGTTTCCCAAGTCGGTGCCATAACTTTCTGATTTGCTATAGAAGGATTGCTCTCTCAGCCCATCTGCATGGTTGGAAAAGCTGATAAGTGCTGAGATGAAAATATGAGCTCTTTTCTGTTGGGTGGTTATATAGCTC
Source organism: Apaloderma vittatum (assembly GCF_000703405.1). Taxonomy (NCBI): domain Eukaryota; kingdom Metazoa; phylum Chordata; class Aves; order Trogoniformes; family Trogonidae; genus Apaloderma; species Apaloderma vittatum. The sequence continues at coordinate 321,638 of NW_009715261.1, forward strand.
TGTAACTACTGGAAAGTATGTGTGCATTGGGAGAGGGAAGAGAAAGAAAAGCTGTTTGGATTTTATTGCTTTGATTTAAATAAAAAAGAGATTCCTTTATAAGAGCTGGAGGTTCTTTGGTACTTAAGAAGGTTTTATGATGTTCTGCCCAAGCAGCACTGAAACAGTAAATTAATGCATCACAACAAAGTAACTAGAATGCAGGATAGGTGATCATGGCACAAAGCAGGCCATTAGAAAATCCATACACAAATAAACATAGACAAACAGGAGAAGCATAAAAGCACAGCTAAGGCCACAGTCTGGGTCCAGTGAGAAAACACATGTATTGGCACCCAAAGTTTTGATTTTACTTAACCAGAAAAGTTAAATAACATTATTTGTCTCTCAAACTGAACTTTTTCAAAGTCTGCATATGTCTGATAGCAACATTTTTGCTCAAAGGGTAATCTCAAGTGCTGTGTTGTACGCAGCGGTATGATTACAGTGAACAAGAATTAGGAGATCCTAAAACACGCTGACAGCCCCTAACATGCCTTATTGTGCTCCAGTGCTCCAGCTCATATGGTACAGTCAGGAGGACCACCCACAGTTCATAACAGCCATAATGGAAAATTGTACAGGCTAATCTAGCTAGGCATAATTGGATGGGCAAGAAATTGAGTTTTCCAGCTTTCAGAGCTGTTTACTTGACCTGTTTTAATTTTAGTTGAGATGGAATAACATGTTTCTCAGGGAAATATTCAGGTGTTGTCACTTTTTAGCCTAATAAATTTAATCTTCAGGAGTGTCTCTAAGATACTAATTTTCTAATGGCAAAAAATACAAACTTTTTTGACAGTATAGATTAAAATCATGGTAGTTGTACAGCTAACAGCACTTACACTGAAACAATTGAACCACTTGAAAGTTTTGCAGGAACCAATGTGATTTTTTTTCCACCGTATCATTTGACCTACTCTCTCCCACTTGGCTGGCTTGCAATTTACTTCTTCTGACATGTCCTTAATGCAAGTCCTGGTGTGCTAGTGTCACCTTGAATTATGTTTATTTTGAAAGATTGTGGACATCCCTGTTGGCCCCCCTCAGGAAAAGCACTTTTGGACTGACTGCTGAGAATTGGTACTGGAGTGTGTTTGCTTTGCTCCAAGTCCAGGAGCTCTTTGGGCTGAAATTTGAGAAGAAGCTACCAAGACATTTTTAAAAACAAATGGGTCTTAAGCCATGTGACTTCCTAGGCAACATACCAGAGCCTGCAGAGCTCAGAGCGGTTATTTTCATTGAGGCAAGTATCCAATGATGGGACAATGCAGTAAAAAGGAGGGTTTGCACCAGCACGGTTTGTTTTGTATGGATTATTGTCCATGGTGTCATTGGGTTCTGACAACACTTTAATGCCTACACATTTTAGCTGAAAGTTTATGCCATATCAATTTTGGATTGATTGAAAAATCTGTAAAAAGGTGTGAAACTCAACATCCTGATATATGGGTCCATGAGAAAAGCAGGTGTGCTCAGAATGCCCTGATGATTCGGGTGTTCCTCACTGCTAGAATGAGCCTTTGACATCCTAGATTTGGCACAGATTAAATCAGCTTTAGACTGTTCTTATTTACACCTCAGTCAGAATTCACTTACTCGATCCCCAAAGCAAGATATTCCTTGACCTTTCTCGTTCTGTGTCAGTCTGGCCTAGGTTCTTCAAAACCACTAAAGCTAAACATCATTTTCCTAGAAGTACTCTTACAGTAAGGTTATTGGAACTGTCGAGTCTTTCAAACTATTTTTCTGCAATAGTTTTATTTCTCGAAACTTGGGACTGCAGTATGAAAGATCTCAGTAACCTACAGTTTTGCAAAAATCACACAGTTGTCATAAACCAGGAAAAATAATCTGTTTTAAAGCAAATTGAAAACATTTCTAGAAATTGAATCAGTACTGGAATTTTCTCTCTGCTCCACTCGCCTCCACCTAGGGCCACATTTGTCTGTCTGGACCCAAAGCGTGTTACCAGGACACTCTGGAAGAAACTCATCTGGTCTTCCACACTGACAGAAGTTTCTCTGACTGAGTGAGAAATTTGCCTTGACTTTGTGGCAACTGGATCAAGCTTTCTGCAGGTAAATAAATGATCCCATTTTCCAAGATTTTGCATAGCATCTTTCAGCACTGCAAAATCTGTTCAGGTAATTAAAAGTAATAATGTCATCAAACTGAATTTTCTTCCTGTAGATTCTGGCTTAAAAAATCAAACTGATAAAAAAAGCACAAAATCATTAAGCCTTAATCTAAAACAAAAATTTGGAGACAAACATCCATGTTCAGGCTTTTCATTTTGTAAACTACAGTGTCCTATTAGACACTGTCCTATATGTAACACATAAGGGGTACAGATGACAAGCAACACGTTCATAGGATCTGTATTCACTCTGAACAGGAGGGGGAAAAGAAGTGTGTATTCACCAGTAATTAACATTTTAACTAATGTATTTTGAAATCCATAATGTGATTTAAAAATAAGAATTCCTTGATTACAGGGAAGAGAAATTACCTAAATAAAAGCTACTGAAAAGTTGTCCAGAGGTGTAAATAATAAGAATAATTAATAACAATAACAATAATAACAACAATATTATTAATAATAATAATAAATGAATAATATTAAAAATATCTCCCTCCCCAGTGGGATATGATTACACAGTAATCCATACCACTCTAGTCACATATCAGAAAAGGATCCCATAGACCCATAATTAGCAATGTAACAAGCAAAGCCTTGAGAAAACAAGCGAGTCCTCAAGACAATAATCTTCATTGCTAGCACCCATCCAACAGGCTTCATCTCAAGGAGTGAATGAGGCAGGCAAGTTAATAAAAGGACCTACAGAGCCAGCAGGAAAGTTCCCCATTTTGAGTGGCCTTCAAGGGGCTAAAAGGGAGAGAGGTAGGAGGGGGAAAAGCAGTTGCACCCCCCCTTCCCCACCCAAAGAAGAATGAACAAGAATGAAGAAGAAAGGAGAAAAATCCAACTTTCTTCTGCAGAAGCTGCCTAGCGACACACAACTAATTATAATGACTGGTCCCCTGTTTGCAGATCTTGTTATCAGTAAAAATAATAATAAAATGAGCCCTAGCAGTCTGGATATCTGCAATTACAGTGTGAATTGCATGAGAGGATTATATGAAGTGCTCTTGGCGTGGAGGGTGGGGGACCAAGGCGCTTCAACTTGAGAGCAGTAAGCAGCTGCTTTGGGGCTTTGCACCTGCTGCTCACCAGGCTGTTTTCACCTCTAGACGAAAACAGGCTTCTCTCTCTTCCTGTGTCTCGCTTCTTTTCACACAGCGCACAAATGTAAAAACAGAGAAGGATTTTTATTGTATGGGAAAAAAAAGAAAAAAAAAGAAAAAAAAAGAAAAAAAAAGAGAGAAAATGAAATTGTCTTCTTAAAGAAGTTTCACTGAAGCAGTATGAGAGGCGTCTTATGGCAGCGAAGGGGGATCTGAAGATGGAGTGTGGGGCCAAAGAAACAGGCAAGCCAGCTCCATTTTAATGCAGAGGCAGCAGACAGAGTGCGATCTGAGATTGGCAAAGTTTCAATGTAAATCCAGGGGGGCAAGGGGGATGGGGCTGGGATGAGAAGAAAGGACTCTTTTACTGTTTCATGCTTCTAAGTCCTGCCGATCAGCATAAGCTCAGCTCGACATTCTGGGAATAGCAATGAGGCACACACAACAATCAAAACACCCTAAATCTGTTTGATGATTCAGACACTTCGTGCATCTGCACCGACAAAATGGGACTTCAATTAAATAACTTGCAGATTTCCACAGAGGGGGGAAAAAGTCGGGGGAACAGGAGGATTTTTAATTAGTAACTCCGAATACAAGCCGTTTTTTTAATTAGGTGTTTGCACTACCACTTTATTCTTAAAGGGAGATTTGTAAGCGCGTGGGATTGTTGTGAAAGAAGATCCTGGACAGTTTGTTCCTAACATTTTGTTGCAACCTGCACTTGGTCCTAAACAGCTTTTCTTTAGCAAATGAAACTCAGCTACAATTCCAAGCAAATTGTTCGAATTAAGCCTGAGATTTTTTTTTAAAGCTTTAAGTGCATACACACATCCATAAATATATACACATATGTGTTATGTCCAGGATATGTTTCAGAGCCCTGCAACAGTTTTCACATGTTTCTGTGGTTCAGATAACTCTGTGGTTAACTTAGTTATATATATGTATAACTGCACTGTAGACAGTGTAAACATAACTGTACCGTACAAACAATTTAAATATATATAGTAGAAGTTTTTTGCTAAGTTGAATGAAATTTCTGTATGACTTTATTGCACTGCAGCCACCACTTTTAGTGCAAAACAGTAATGATTACAAGCTTCAGTGTCTGAAAAACGATGGGTGAAATCCTGGATCCTTTGAAGTCATTGAGTGCTTTTCATTGACTTCAGGGGTCAGGATTCATGCTCAAAATCTCTCGAGTGTGCTCTGGCATGGCACAGTGATGAACATGTCTCTCACACACACGCACATGCACTGTGAACCTGCAAAATCTCCCCATGAGAAGGCAACCTCTCTGCAGCAGGCCGCGATTTTGGAGTCTTAGAAAAAAAAACAGATCTGGTCTTTTTGGTAGACTTGGCAACTGGGGACACTAGAATGAGGACACTTACATGTTAATTTTAAAAATATGACCAGTGAGGATGTGGCCTTAATATTTTTTTTGAATCTTTTTCTCTTGGTTCTTGGTCAATTTTTGCTTTGACAAAACGTTTACAATGATGTGGAAGAGATTAAAGGTTGGCTTTTTTCTGTTTCCTCCTTCCTTCTCCTAACAGGGCTACAGCAAGGAGATCATATGAAGAGGGACCATGATCATTTATCCAAATGCAAACAAACCTAAGTATGAGGAATTACCACAGACTGACTTTCTTTCTTAAAAATTTATTTCATGTGTTAATACAAAGACTATTTAGCAAAAGTAGAATGCCAGGATTTGCATATGAATAGGTACCTAAAGATCAACGAGATCAACTCATTAGGGCCTGAACATCTAAACATAGGAAAGTCAAAGAGGCCAGAGCTCAAGAGTCGGGCTGCTGAGATTCCTAGTGACTAATACAAGTAAAGCTGGTAGTTTTAAACTTATTACTATTTTTCCTGCCTTAAAAAAAGTATGCTTCACCTGAAATCAAAGCTTGGTCTGAGTAAAATAGCCTAGTGATTGTGGCTGGGACTCAATTTCTTCCTTTGCCACAGCCTTTCTCCATGGCGTTGGGCAAGTCGTTTAGGAGGGGATTCGTCTCACCTAGCTGTAACTGTCTCAAAGGGAAGGATTTTAACTGCCTTTTCATCCAGGCTCCCTTTGCAGTCAGTGTAAAAAAGGCACTTTCCAGAGGGCCATTTGTTCTCGCTGTAGTATCCCCTCCTAAGACAGTGTCTAAATCTCTGGCTGCAGGTGCTTATCTTGTCCTCTTGCCTATGCCAAGCGTGCCTCAGAGTAGCTCTGGCTGAAATGAGTATGGAGTCCGATGTGCCTCAGTTCATCATCTGTAAAATGGGATTAAGTGATTAATGCTACCCCTGTATCTCATGGGTGAGTTGGGAAGTGGAATATATTACAAACCAGGAGATGCTCAGATATTAAAATAGTGGGAGTGATATGGATGCCATAAAAAGATAAGGTCCTGATCCAGTATCTGTGGCAACCAAGGGAATCTCTCCTCTGGCCTTTTGTGGGTATTAGATCAATCAATCCCCAGTGACATTATCCATTCAGTGCAGAGTAAGTGAAGGTATGGCCAGAATTTTTCCACCGGCAGAGAAGGGAGAGGGTATGGGAAAGCCCTGACCTTACTCTATGCTTGAATAGTAGGAAGAGGGAAAGCACAAACAAGCTTTCAAAGCTGCCTACAGGATTTGGACACATCAGCTTATTAATGTTAGCGGAAATTGGGCATCCACATCTCTGGAAATTTCAGCCTCTGCATTTACAACACAAAAAGAGCCCAACCACAGAGGAGATATTTCCCTAATCTTGGCACCACTGCAGATTTTTGTTTGAGCTTCCTTGGATTAGACCTTTAGCAAACGGCACTGCTCGGATGTTACGGGAAGGACACGTTTGCTCCTCATCCATCCCGAGGTATAGCAGCCCAGTGTCAGGGCAGCGTATTCTCATGCCTAGGTCCTGAGCCTGTCATTAAATCTGTCTTTTGACCTTGGGCAAGTCACTTAACCTCTGTTTCCTCTGACTGTAAAATGTAGATAAAATATTCCCTGCCTCACGGCAGTGTTGGGAAAATTAACAGTTAGACATTGTTCTGAGAGCCTTGAATAAGAGCTGTGAGTGCATGCAGAGTACTGTTTCTATTGGATACTGCTTTCTCTTTCTACATACAGAAGGGCTGACTTTTAAACTGGCAAGAAGCCCGGGCCCGTGACTAGTGGTGTGCCCCATTTGAATGCACAATAACTACAGTTGCATGCACAAATTTGGTATCCGTGCATGGAAACTGGACACACAGTTGTTTACAGAACAGAAGAGTTTCTCTCTCGCGCTCACTTGGAAAACTCAAGGACTCCATTTATTAAGTACGAAAAGCAATGCCACCACCAGTGCAATATCAAACAGTTTCTAGGCAGCATTTGAAACAGGTTAATAAGGTCTAATATCATTCCCCCCAGAGACTGTAAGGTGGGCACTTTACGTTGACCTGAGTTAAAATTTCACACTCATTTTACAACTCTCGCAGGCTGTCTTGGTCTGAATGTGCCAGACAAGATCCTTTTGGGGAAGTTGAGAAGGGAAAAGATCCGCAGGTATTTTGTTTGATGTGTGTAAATCAGGACTGAAATAAATGGTGTAAGTGCAGTTTATCCTGAGATAAAGTGGACTTGGCTGAGGATATGGCACTCTTTATATACGAGCCCATAAACAAACCACGATCTGGACAGCATACACGCTGTGTGAAGCCCCAGGAGGGCTGCTTTGCCAGCGGTTGGGCTCTGCTACCCTCACTAAAGAGCCTCGGGAGGGTTGGGTGGAAGGACTCTGGGCTGGGCTGCATGGGGTGGTGATATGCCAGTGAGCTGTGGGGGTCCCAGCAGCAGCAGTGAGCTGTGGGGTGAGGAAGGGAGGCTGTACACTCCAGGAGGAAAAATAAAATATTTATGGATAATGTGAAGATGAGAGGAGAAGGAAGAGCGAGTGAGTGCAGAGGGCTGCCGGTTAGGACAGCATTATTTCTCTCACTCACACAGAACTCCTTTTGCTACCGAAGTGAAGCCTTTAACCAGAAAAACTCACATCTCTGAATTCTCTGATTTCTGCCTGGCTGTCACTGGAGGTACCTACAAGAGCTGGCAGCAAGTATTCCCATCCACTAACCTGTGCCATAGAGCTTCAGGGCCAACTTTGCTCCGAGAGTTTCCTGCTTACAGGTGCCTTCCCATGCCCCAGGCTCAGTCAGTGCCATGGTCCCAGCAGCAGCAGGAGTCAATGTTCCTCCCCCACCTCAGCACACTAAAAGGAGATGATATTCTGGGATGGCATCAGGGCTTGTTACCTTATTTATGGGGAAGAAACAGGCTGCATAGGTCTCTCTTCAGGGTGGGTGAGCAGCATCAGCTTAGGATGTCCCCATCACTACGGCTTATCTGCTTTAAGCAGTAATACACTAATTTACTACTGTGGTAGGAATGATTGAAATCTTTAGACATAATGGAGGAAGTTTAATAGGGTCTACTGAGAAACCCAGGTGTTTAGATCAGCTTAAAAATAATAACCTTCTCCCCCGCTGAGCACTTTCTTTTCACAATAAGCTCAGCTTTTATTCTTAACCATAAAGACTACCTCAGACAGGAAATTATTCACGTGATTGGTCTTTACAAGTAGCGGAGGGTTTAAACTCAGGGCTGGAGAGGTCATTAGTGGACAGCCATGTGATTAACCTTTGCTTGCCCGTTTCTTTTCACACTTTGTTAACAGCTCCCATTATTGCCCTTCTGTGTCTCAAGGAAGTAGTTTATTGACAGTATTAAAAATACATAGCTACAAATTCCAAAGAGCCCATCCTTGTGTGAAACCTCCAGTGATTTCTAGCCAGATGATATACATGGAGCAGAGCCCTCCAGTTTCTGGCGGAAGGGAATCCAGAAATAAATTCACCCATTAACACTGGATTTAAGGTAACATGTTTGTTTTACCCATTGCTGGACCTCTTCCCCAGCCTATCTCAGAAAGTTTTATTCCACAAAAAAAAAAAAAGGTAGAGATTAGTTAAACAGTAGCATTAGTGCGTGTCTTAACATACCACAGTTTAAAAGGAGTCACAGCAGGTGCTCAGTATCTTTTTGAGTGGAGATGTGCATCCACAGGACTTTGAAATCTTGATCAAAATGATGCAGTTTGTACTTTCAGTGCTATCTGTTTTGATTTGGAGATGATTCATGTTGTTTGTTTTCAATCCAAAAGAACAACCTTGAATTTCTGTTCTGACCTGTGCTGGCTGTGCCCCTGGAGCAGTGCTGGGTGAGGGACGGCCAGAGAGCAGCGGGTGTCACTCAGTCCTCCAACCTGCGTGTGACACTGTTCCCTCCCGCTAACACACAGACCCGGAGGGTCTCTTGCACGGTAGGATCCCTTCCCACAGCCAGAGGAACCAAGCCACAGAAAAAACACCGTCAAGGCAAAAGCCATGAAAGAGGAATAGAGGTTCTGTGAATATCGTGCCAAGTGGCAGCGTTTTGCGCTCGTCTGGACTTTGCAAGTGTCTCGCATAAAATTAATAGTGAAGATTGCAACAACAACAACAAAAACCTGCAGCAAAAGCTCAGGATAGGGGAGGGGGATGCCTCTTATTTATTTTGCATTGTCGTTGCAGGGCAGGTTCAAAAGGGAGGTGAAAAGAGGGAGGTGTTCAATGGGGGCCTTTCCAAAGCAAAAAGGTCTTTTGGGCAGAAAGGAGAGTGTCAAGGCATTTTGACAGAAAGTGGCTGAATGTGTCTTTTCTAGTTAACTTCTGTGAACTGTTGGGCATTTCTGCACACAAAGGGGCACTTTCTTGGCAGCTGAAGAGGGAGGGCAGAAGTCAGAGAGGGCAAAAGAGGAAGGCAAAGGGGAACATCAGTTTATGAATGCAAAACTTACAGTAGAACGGGTTTTTTTGGAGTAGAACACGGACACTGAAGAAAGCCCCCAGGCGTCCATAATTTCCTCATCTGGCCTTTATTTGCAGAAAACTCAAGCCTCAGTGAATTTACCAGCGCTTCAGGAAGCATCCACCTTTGATATCCCTCAGCCTGAGCTCAAACCAGCAGGGTGCTGACCCCTTCAAGTTGCGCAGTGTTGTGGTGCTCAGCACCTTGCAGGCATGAGGCCATAGCTCTGGATGGCTACAGTCCTGGTTTGGACCTGCAGATGCCAGTGTCTGTTGTTGGACAAGGTGAAGATGTGAAGTAGGGAGAGGAGAATTCAGAGAACATATGTACATGATCCTAGGAGTAGCTCAGGTGGCAGTGGCTCTGGTGTCTATATTATTTGTGGCATTCAGGTTGGATTATTTAATGTTTGCTCAGATGTCTCTACAGTACATTACAGGTCAGACATATCCGAAGAATTCAGCACTCCCCTTCTCCGTCACTTACTCTAGTTACACATTTGTATTTTAATAAAAAGGGGAAAATAAAGTATTGGACAGAAATGAAAATAAAAGATGTCTTTAGGGATTATGAAAGCTTCCATGAAGATAAACAAGGAAAGCACCTTTTTTTTTTCCCTTTAGTTTTATCCACATCTGACTATTTCTTAATCTATAACCCAAGACAGACTAGGCCTTTCAACTTTCTTCTGAGAAGGAAGAATTACCCTTTAAACAAACTTAATTAACTTACATTATTATTTAAGAGCAAAGGGGAATGAAGGAACAAAAGCCAGATAAGGACTCATTAGGTTTTTTGTACTTTTGAACTTTGTATCAGAAGGACGTATCTGTTCAGCAGCATAAAAACATTTTATCAACAATATAGCAAAAGTCTTTGTGATGTTTTACCAGTGAAGAGCCTCTAATCAATATATTTTAGTAATTTACCTGTACCTAGTTACAATCGTCTATTAAAAGCTGTGTCGGAGCTTCTCTGTAGTCTCAGCTTTCTGGAGTTTATCACTTGACTTTAAAAATTAGCTGCAGGCTAAAATTTGTCATACAGAGACTTACATAGGAGCATGTTTTAAATAATAATAATAAAAACCCACTTTGACAGCTTTATAAGTGTTTTTACAGTGTTTCAGAAAAAGAAATCTGTCAGTTTAGGTTCTCTTAGGACCCCCTGGAAACGGTGCTGTCTGTTAAACAGCAGTCCCTGACATTTGGGGATTGTTTATAAGTGTTGGGAGTGAAGCCAGGTACCTCAGCTGAGGCACGTTTCCCAGAGAAGTTATTGCAGGTGTGTTTTATTAACTCACCTCCCTGGGTATTTCTTCTGCATTTAAGGTCAGTAACTTCAAGGGCTGGGTTTTTCTGGTCTACTTAGGTTGTTTTATTCTGACTGCAGTACAAAGGAAGGGTCACATGTGGACTAGGTCTTATTGTGCTGTTGTTTTGCTTGGGGTTTTGGTGGGGTTTTTTGTTTGGTTGGTTGGTTTTGTTTGGGTTTTTTTTATAGCATGAGAAAACTGAAGCTTGGATGAACTTGTGATTCTTGAGAACTAGAGCTGGAGCTGTTTTGCTGTGCACTGCTCCTTCTCCTACAGTAGAGGTATCAAGGTAGGACTACAGGCTGTACTTCCTTGCTCCAGTGTGGTACCAAAGTTGCAGGTTAGAGTCATCCTGACTTTGAGCTACCTCAGAGCAGAACTGAGTAGACACACGGCATCCTGGTTTTTGCCTGTCCCTATCCTCCTATGCTGGGTGCAAGTTGCACTCTGGCCATCAGGTGCTGGTAGCTGCAAAGTAAAAAAATCCCTCTCTGCACTGTTCTCTGAGCATAGCTTTTATATGTGGCTGAATATGGGACACTCTGGTGGATCTCGTAGAACTTTCTGTTGTGATAACTCCCAGCTGTGCTCTTTCCTTGGACAAACCCAGAGAGCTCCCTGGGAATTGAGTGTATTTTGGGAAAGCCTTAAGCATTCTGTGAATGAATGGATTTGGCACTAGGTGAGACAAATAAAGAGTGTTTTAGTTACACCATTGTTTCTGCCCATAAGCTACTGTAGTTCAGACACTCTTTACCCTACTGCTCCACGTACTCTCCCTGTAGCAGTCGTTTGCTCCCTTAGTAAGAAGACATCCATGTGCCGTTAGCAGCAGAGCTTGGTTGCTCGCTGTCCTGAGAGCACAGAATTATTTTAACTACAACACTCTGACAGCAGCAACACCTCTGATTCTGAACCCTGAAGCTGCTCAGTGTCTCTGGCAGGCTTGGCATTTGCTTCCATGTTTTTTCTGTACTTTCACAGTCAGAAATCACCAGAGGTTTCAGTTACTAAACAATATTCCCTTTCTGAGCATGTTTTAGTGTAGCTGTGTAGCCAGAACATGTCTAAGCAGGTGTAAAAGGCTGTTCTTTCTCCTCATGTTGGCTAATATGATTTCAAATATCCTAGTCTGAGCAGGGTTTTGCAAGTGTAATAAGGTTTTGGGGAAGGGAAAGTCTTTTCAGACTGCCACCAGGGCACACCTTGGTGTTTTAACCACACAGAGACCTCGTTTACTGCCTTAGCAGTAGGCTCACAGCTGTAAAAATCTGACCAGAGCAACCGCAAAGCTGGTTTCTTTTCTGATACAACCCTTGGACTAAGCTTTCCCATTGTAAAGTTGCATTTGCTGGGTTTTGTTGTTTTTAAGTTCTGGCTCCTGTTACATTTGATATACCTGTTATGATTTCGAAGGGTGACTCAGGCTGGATGGGGTCCAAGCTGGCATCTGAGCTTTGCCACAAGCTGGTGTGATAGAGGAAGTCCCTTCAGCTGCCTGTCTCCCATACTCTTGCTGTAAAAGTGAACTGACACTACTTCCCCTGCTCCCCATTTAGTTGAAAACTTTTTAGAAGCATGTCCTTCTTACTGCTTTGGTGGGGTGGCTTGCTTGTTTGCTTGCTTGTTTGTTGTGTTTTTTTGACTGATAGCTCTGGGTTTTTGCTGTAATGCCACCATTAATGAAAAACGAGTCAACACTTCTTCCCACTCTGTGTTGGGTACACCGTAGCACAGTGCTGAGTATTTTTGGTGAGAAAAAGACAAAAAAGCCCCTATGCTTCTGCATGGGGAATGGCCACAAAGGAGGGAGAAAGGACAAGACTAATTTTTTTGGCAGTGTTTTATTTTGAAGTCTCAAGCTGAATGGCTTGCACTAACTCACTGTCAAAGGGGAGAAGTGTACCAGTGAAGTTCTAATATCACAGTGTTAACATAGCTTTAGCCTTTTTTCCTCTCTATCCATTTCTCTCCTGAAAGCCATATTTATAAATGTATTATTTGGCACCACTGTCTGATGTGTACATGAGACTTTCATGTGTTGCTACCTAATACTGAGTTTTATTTGCTTTTTTAATATCTTCAGGGATAAAAAAAAACAAACCAAACCAACAACAAAAAAACACCCACCACCACTTTTCTATAGTTGGAATGTAAAAATATCCAATCAAGCTGGGTAGGACCTCTGTGTTTCATCCCGAGTAGTACACACTTTGGGTTCAGTGGGGCATCTCCTCTCCAAGAGCTGCCTACACCGATTGGCACTGCCATGTTCTTGGCCGCTTTTTCCATAGTGCTTGCTTAGGGTGTTTGGTGCTCAGGCTGTCAGGACAAAAGCTGATTCAGACCAGCTTGATGCTCAGGTATACTGAGAACTAAACCACGAGCAGATACCATCAGAACACATTTCACTTGTGACCTTTCACAGCCAATGAATTGGAGGGATTTTCCTTTACTGTGGATCAAATTTAAAACTATTTCCCAGGAGTGAAAGGTCATCGTGTGGAGTCATGATATCCAGTTAAATACAGCTAAATAGAACTCGTTAGCATCACAATGAATGAAGTTATATATTACCTGGTCTGGAGGATGGCTGAGTGGAGTAGAAGGAGGGGGAAAGCAAAGGAATCAATCCCTCATCACCTTTTATAAAGCACTGCAATAGCATAGGAAATGCACAAAGAGTAGAATTTAACTATATTTGCCCTTTAAATCTGTTTCTTCTGGCCAGCAATATGAGTGGTCAGGAAAACATGGGAAGTGTCACATAAAGGATGTATTCTCCTCTTGCTATGTTTGCATTCACAGAATTTACAGCTCCATCCAAGCGAGAATATACTATTTACCAGCTCCTGGCAGGGCTTTGATCTCCAGATATAGTCTGCACTGAGGAAAAAGGAAATCCAGTGATCTTGTGTCTGAAATCAGATTCCCCCAGGGGGGCAAACTGCACCTCTAGACACTATCTGATTGGCAGAAGGATCATCTATAAGTGGATCCATGATGTCTTTTATCCTTCCAAACCATCTTCCTTCTGAGCAGTATTTCTTGCTCTCCAGACCTTTCCAAATGGTTGTTATTTCAGCCTTTCTATTTCTGGTCATACTTCAGGAAGGTTATTTTCTTCAGCCTGAGTGTGAAGCTGCACGGCTCTTTCCTCAGCACTGGCAGCAGGTCAGGGGATGTGAAATGAGTGCAGAAGGCTTTGGAAAGTGTTTTGGGATCTTTGGGGAAGAGGCTGTCTACAGATGGGGAGGACTTACACAAAAAAACTTAGCATCATTGTCCTGTGAAGTAAATAGCTCGTAGTCAATCATTTGTCTGGTGATCTCCCCTACTTGGCATGGTTGGGTCTTTGTGTCTCTGCAGGGAACAGTGGGTGAGATCAAAGAGAAGGATCAACTCCTTTGCTTATTTTAAATGAAGCACTATTTTAATTCTCTCAACCTTTTTTTTTAAAAATTGTTCCTTTTCTTATATATATTGCTTTGACTTTTTTTGTACTTACTCAAGGCTTAATGACAAACAAGGATCTCTGCTCTGGCTTTCAGCATAAACAGGACTCAGACTGTTGTACTCCACAAACCTACCTCAGCTGAGCACATCTTCTTGATGTGCAGACTTCAAGCAATGGATGAGCTGCCATTTCACTGCTGTAGATGACAGTAGATTTCTTCTCTGGCTGGTTAAACAGGACCTAAGCTGTGGACAATGTTAAAGAAACAATTCAGATCTTGAGTATCTCATGGCTACAGAGCCCTGTTCCCAGTCTCCCCTCACTCCTGCTTCACGCCAGTGCTCTGCTGCTCCCTCTCAACACCAGATCCAGCAACCTGCTGCAATTCACTAACCAAGGCAGACATTGCTCTGAACAAAATCAACTCTTTTTCCACATCAGCTGAGTGTGTCACTAAGTTAGCAACAGTTTTTCTCCCTACTGAAACTCGTGGAGATGCCATGAGTATGATCCAGCATCCAGCAGTGCCTCTGGCTGTTCAGGCAGTGTGGCTGCATTTGGAGCTTGACCAAAACCATGCAGTTCCCAAGCTATAAAGCTGAGAAAAGTTGGGGACCCTCATCCACCTCCATCGGAAATGGTTTTGTTCTTTGCCCCAAGTATGATATCCCAATCACACCTGCAAGGAATATGTTCTGACAGACAAAAGCAAGCATGTAGGACAAATAGGAAGAAGCAATACAGAAAGGGGATCGGTAATAAAATTCACATTTATGCATGCTAAACAGGAGATTAGCCATGATGAGTGTAAATTATTTTGTTAATGTACCTGAAAAAACAACACTCAGTGGTAGCAGTTACTGAAGAGATCTTAATGGAGGTTAGTCCTGGGAGAAGTCTGGAATATTTACCTTTTGGTTTAGGGTTTTTCTTGAAAATAAAACTTATGTTTTAATGACTTTCAATAAACCTACCATCCACGTACTGGAAATACCTCAAAATTTCCACCCCTGCCTGAGGCAAACTCCACTGGAGTTAGGCAGTGCTGATTTACACCAGCTGAGGTGCCTGATTTTATTTTTTTACTGTTTTTTTTTTTTTGCTCTTAGTTATAAAACTTTTACTAGGTGGAGGAGATCACATTCCATTCGGGAGCTTGCTTTATGTTCTTCAGATAGGAAATCATCACCTTGGTGCAGACAAGTTTCAGCATTTCTGCATTGAGAAAAGGGGGGGCAGGGGAGGGGAGCAGACTTACACTTCCTAAACGAAGCACTTCACATGGATGGGGAAATGCCTCCAGCAGAAGCAGGCAGAGAAAACCTCTTCTGTAGGGAACATCTGGAAATAGAGACATACATGTTGCTTTTCTTCATCCTTCCAGAGCTGCAGGGAAATTTTGGGCCAGAAGACCACTGCCCACTCTGACTCTGAGCTCTCCACAGCCTCGTCCTTTCCCACAGGCTTAAGCTGCCGAACACGGGCTTTTCCCAGGCTAAGGCCACCTGAACGTGAAACACGATACAGTGATCTGTCATCTTCAGTAGGGTAATCAGCCACCTCTCTCTACCCCTATTTTTTAATGAGGAAATGATCTTCCTCCCTTGCTTTTAATGCAGTACATCTTCTTGGATTTATAGAAATGCTGTGTACATCTAAGCCACCGCTGACTGATTCTATCAGTTGTGTTTATCTTAGAATTATTCTGCACTTTTGTGGTTTCTAAGGCAACCACACTTTTTGAATGAACTGCAGAGTAAATGAAGGTATCCAAAATACATGACAGTTCAACCTACAAGATGTGCCTCTGATATACTAAGTACTTGCAGGGAGCAGTTCAGCTCTTAAAACATTTCAAGCTAAATGATATCTTGAGCTCTTCCAGAACCTGATTTACATCAGCCACAAGCCTGATTCTTACTGATATGGGACATGGTGCTTAGTACAGCCAGGTGGGTGAGGACTGTGAAGGACAGTGCAGAGCCCTGAGGAACTTAAGAGT
>NW_009715261.1:337616-345858 GCF_000703405.1 Apaloderma vittatum
GCAGTTTCCCTGTGAAGCGAGGTAATAAGAGAAATCCTGATAATTTTATCAGGAGCATTGCTGTAAGCATGATTAGGGGAATGAAACTGTTTATTTCTCCGTTTTCTAAATATTAAACTCATCAGGAGTCAAGGTACTGAAATTCTGAACTGTCCGGTCTTGTTTTCAAAGAGTTTCCTCTCTCTATGGAAACAGGACTTTCTGTATGTTTTAAAGATAAATGATTTTTCCAACGCAGATCAGTGCGGAACTGCAGAAATCTTACTTATTTCTTGAGAATAATATCGCCGCTAACAAAACTGGAAGTGATGTGGCAGCAAGAGAATTTCCCCTGTATCTGGCAACATGTGGATATGAAATAGCGGCCTGTGAGCTTGGAGAGGGATGGCTCTTGTTGGCAAGGTCCAGCTCAAGCCACCTCACTTGTACCCAGGCTTTTCTCTTGCAGAATTTACTTAATACCCAGAAAGCTGCATGATTTTGCGGACTTCTTTGGTGAAATTGCTGCTCTGAAAGCCCAACCCACACACACCTCAGTCATATATAACTGGAGGAATTGGTTGTGTCTTCTAGGAAAAGTACACCTGAGAATGATTAACAGCTCCCAGGATGAATGACAGGAAATGGATTGGGTGAAATGGGGCTTTCACTTTGTTCGGGGTTTCTGGTTTTGGTGCTTTTTTTCTCAGCCTGTCATTGGCTTTGGACTGTGCGTGTATTGACATTTCCATATTAGCACAATCCTGAACCATGTGCATCTTCTTTCAGACCAAATAAAGGAGAATTTTTATAACGTCAGATCTACAGTACAGCAGCACAGCATAATATGTAATTTCAACTATTGCGCCCACCTCTTTGGCAAGGAAAACTTCTCATGAAGGCTTTCATCTTGCTTCATTTTTATGTGGTTCAGCCCTGGTGCTTCTAAATTCCTGCCCCTCCCCACAAAAGAAATATTTGTTTAATAGATTTTGCATTGCTCTTGCATTTTCATTTTTAGCACATGCAGATGTGCTTGTTCAGATAGAACCTTTCATTTTGCGAAATCGGGAGAAAGATTTTTGCCCACACCAACTGAGCTGCAATTAGTATTATTACAAGAAACAGATCCAAGGAAGGTTCCTGTGAAGGCCAAGTCCAAGATTCCTTGGCAACAGACAGGCAAAAAAATGTGAAGACATTTCCTTTACAATATTCTCTCTTCCTCATGTGTAATCTCTTGTTTGGCTTTTTCTTCCCCTGAGCCTCTCCTGCTCCCTGCCCCCTCCTCCCCCTCCGTTTATTTTCTCGGGACAGCGGGTGGGTATAACTGTAGGTATCCCTCAGAGCCTTTTCTTAATGCTATAATAACAGAACAGAATTCTTCAAAGATATGCTTGAAATATGCAATTGCCAGTTCTCCTCTGGGCAGGTGAGCATTATTCCACCTTTCTTCTTGATTTCAGCTAAGCAAAAATCAAGGCTATGCCCACCAAAGCTTTGGCATTTAAGCCTTCTTCATTCTGCCTTTGCCACTGAGAGCTAAAACCTAGAAAAGCATTTAAATTTCCAATCCAAAGCATCTGAAACATTCACTTTCCTTAATTTGAAGAAGTGAATTCAACAGCAATTTATGAACGTATTCTGTGACATCCTTGCAGTGTTTTCACAAAAAGCCGGATAGATAACCCTTGCTGGGTGAGCCAGTCTGTAAAAGTGCAGCAATTCCCCAAGGTACCACCGTGGCACTGGGCTGAGCACAGCTCAGCACCTTCAGTTCACGTAATTTTCAGCTATCCAGAATGACACAATCACAGAAATGGAAGTGTAAAATTCTGTCAGGCAGTCACGAGAGTGAGTAAGCTTGGAGCTTGAGTCTAGACTTAGACACACGTGTGCACTGGGAAGCCTGGGAGCAGTTGCCCTCTGGGGATTTGCTCCGAGCCCCTCGCACAGGCTACGAAAATAATTCTTAATGAGCATTCAGGAAGGGATCCCTTTAACTCCTATAACTTGAGGAAAAACATTTTTAGATGGCAGGTTTATTTTAAAAGCCTCTGACCTGTTTTTCTAGGAGAGCAGTCATTAGCTTTCCTAAAATGTTTGGACAGCCTGAGGACTGAAAGGTCTGAACAGCTTCTCTCCGTGGAGCAAACTGAAGAGGCAGCATTTCTTTATGCAAGTTTAACAGTGGGTGGTAAACATGGGAAAATGTCTCTTCCCTCGTATTGCAACATGATGCGTCATGTATAGCTTGTCAGGAAACAATGTCTGGTTTATGTTTGCTGCCAGGTATTACTGCAGGAGGAACACCTGACCTGGGGTTTATTTTTTTTTTCAAGGTAATTAGTGGGTGCGGTTATCCACACCAGTGCAATATTTGGGGATTAGCTGCAAATCATTCAGCAAAATTGGGAGCATCACTTAGCAGAAACTCAAAATAGTTGCTGCTATGTGCAGTACATATTTCCATGGCTTTTTTTTAAGATAGTCATGCAAGCCTGTCCCAACTTCCCCTCAACCCTTCTGACTTCTCTAGAAATTAAAGTAGGTCCTCACACAGAGAGTTAGAAAGCAGTTAACTCGGTATCTTGTTATAAACCAGGGTAACTTCTGAATTTAAAGCTTAGGGCTTCTGTTCATTGAGATAGTTGAGAGGGGGAGGAACCTGATAGCAGCACTGTCTTCACAGCCTATTTTCATGCTGGCACATCAATGGAGTGCACCCCCAAACCTCCCATATGTGCACATCTAGAACTATTGAAAAGAGATTTGCACCATAAAAAAATAATGTATTTACGTATAGTTATGTGCATATAAGTAAGGACAGACTGGATTGGTTGGGATAAATTGAACGATAATACTAAAATGAATATAAAATGAAATATAAAATTAAGACTAATACTAAAATGAATATAAAATGAAACATAAAATTAAAACTAATACATTCCTCTACAGCTGAGAGCACTCAGCGTTTTGCACACCTGGCCTCCTTAGTAGTCAGTCCAAGACTAGTTGGTAAAAGTTTTGGTATGGTGGTGTGATAGTCTTTTAACAGTCTTTCTCTGCAGCAAAATAAAATAATTCTGCTGTTACATGGAGCCCAGATAAAACTGATAACACCTGACAAAACCATCACATGCTATGTCTTCCCAAGAGGTGCTGGTAGAACTGCTTTCTCTGGAAACCCAGAAGGCTCTGCTGTGCTTGTGTGGCAGCAGATATTGCCAAAATGAATTCTGGGAGCAGAAATTGCCAGTTCCCTCTGAGAACCTCTTCATTCAACATTTGTAATAACCAAGTCTTCTCCCACACTCCTCCTCAAACACCCGAATGTACTGAGCTCCTTGGATCTTCCCCCATAATTCCAGACCGCCAGCTCCTCTATTACTTGTGTGGTTCCCACCTGAACTCTTTCCACTGTTTCCCAACACACAAGCGGACCTCCAAACTAGACCGTTTTGCTGTCGTAATCTCGGTGTAGCTCCCTACTGAGGCAGGATCACTTCCCCACCTCTAACTTGATACCTCCCTTTTCATACACTCAGAAGACACACTTGCCCTTTTTGCTGCAGCTTTGCATTGAGAGCTCATGTTGAAGCTGTTATCTCCACCGACTTTTTCAGTCTCGCTCAGGGTCATTTTTTTCCAAGACAGAACCTTCCATCTTATAGCTGTAATCTGCCCTCCAGGTTCCCAGATGTATCGCCTTGCATTTGGCTGTATTAAATGCAGCCAAACTGAATCACAATCATTTGACAGGAGATTCAGCTCACTCTGTAATAGTAACCAATCTTGGTGATGTCTGCTGAAACTTTATCAGTGAGAATTGTATATCATCACCCAGGTTGTTGGTAAAAATATCTTTAAATACTGCCAGACCACAGAGGAATACTTCTCTTTTTTTTTTTTTTTTCCCATGCATCTGTCTAAAAGTATCCTGCTAATCGGTATTTCTCCCTTAAAAATTGCACCCATCACAAAGACAGTTTCAAGATATAGAAAGTATATACTATGCAATTCCTTTTAACAAAAGTTTTAACTCAAAATTTCAATTAATTGTAGAAAAGTTCAAGAACCCTATGTTAGCAAGCTGTCTTCATGAGCCTGCCTCGTAATCCTTCTACCCTCCCCAAAAAATATCTCTTCCATCCCAAAAAATGTCTCCCAGACAGGTTTACTAATTCTAACCTGCGTCAAAAATACACTAATACATGCACTGGTACGAATTATGTCCTTGGCACTAATTATCTGTTATTAAAATACCGAATAAACTGTTCCATTATTTTTGTGGGATTACTCTTGAGCTAGCCTCTGTGGAATGCCATGTGTAATTTAAAGTCTGGTTTCCTAAGGAAATTTTATTTAGTCAGATCTGGACATCACTCATTCCTCTCCAGTAACAATTCAAGCTATTAGCCAATTTGAACTAAATTTCCTGGCGAGACTAATGTTCCAGAGATGCTAATTATTATCAAGTTTTGGAAACAAGTTCCAACAAAAAGAGTGGAAGGAGGAGGCTCAGTGTAATGCCCGTTTTTCAGCCAAGCCTATTACATCCCAGAGACTTCATTTAAGAGAAAACCTTGGGAGAGCTGGCTCCATAAGTTCAGTGTCATGGCACTGATGGAAGAATATCTCAGTGGGTTGCCTGTCTCTTTGTCCTCAGTGTTTTATGATGTTAGACTAAGTTTAACATAGCAGTTTTCAACTAGTTCCTGTAGTACCCTTTGGTGTGTTGCCTACAACTCTTTTTGCAGAAATGTCTATTTTTGGTAGGTACTGTGTCTTGTCCGTATTTCTAGCCCAACACCAGCATCCTATTAAGAAGGTGACAACTTCCTCCTGTGTCCAGAGACAGAACAGATGCAACTGCAGACAGTTGCTGCCCTTTTCTACATATCTATCACTCTTCTGTCTCAGTCTAGTAATGATCATATATGTGATTTATAGTTTGTGTGTTCCCAATAGGTTTTCATAAAAGGCTTATTTTCAGCTCTTTAGACCACAGATATTTCAGGAATTCTGTTGGCTTCACTGAGCAGTGACTATGTATTCTAGCTTACACTCTTTTTTTTACCTTATCTCGTTTCCATCTGTTCTTTACAAGTTTTATATCACTGATTATTCATCTATTTACGGTATGTACAGCTGCAATATTAACATTAATGAGGGCTCCAAGATAGCATCTTTATTATAATAAACTGTTAATATGGCCCTAAAATGCTGCTGCTTGTTGTTCTGCTTCAGTATGAAGCAGCTGGAAGCTATGCCAATTGTCATTCTGAATATATTAATACACAAGAAAATCAGAAGTTATTAATATGAAGCATACATAGAGACTAAGGCAGGCAAATAGGCCTAGAGCTGCAGCTGACCTGGGCAGTAGCTTGCACAGAGCTCACGTTTACTTGATGAAACTAGTGTGAGTTTTCCATTGTGATTTGGATGAAAATTGAGGATATTAATTTTTCCTGGAATGTACAGTTGGGTCCACCACGGTACCCTATTCATCAAAATCTGCTTCGTTATGATCTTCCTGAGATCTCAATGTTTTTTGTAAGAGTCACTAAAACTGCATAGTATTCTAATGAATAACATCACCTCTATTTTGCAAGACGAGATGAAAGAAAAGCAGTAGTAGCCAAGCTTCTTGGCTTCCAGGTCCTTATTATAATCACTAGACGACTCCAAAACTTCCTGTTCTTCTGAGTGTAGCATCCTGCTGCAGATACATCCATGTTTGCAGACAACATGTTCAGTACTTATAATATACAACACATTATTAAAAGGCTGACCTGTGATCTTAGGTTGGTATTGGGTAAAAAGCACAGAAATTGAAGGTGTTTGTGTGGTGTTTGTTGTATGCTTGTTGTCTTCTCTACAACCTGGTGGTGGTGAGAGACTGTCAACAGCGTTAACTCCTTCAGCCACAAATTTGCAGCCACACAGTATACGTTCAACAAAAATGTTGATTTTTGAGAGAGGCCCATCTTCCCATCTCAGCCTAACAACCACTGTCCACCTGGGGACGGTTTGGAAATAAAAATGAATGTAAGAAATCAGAGCAAGAGGAACAGAGAGGGGTGATGCTGAAGATGATTCGGGAGGGGAAAGCAACCCCTCCATAGATTACATTTGCCCTCGCTAGCCTTCTGAATGGTGACTAAGTCAAGGTTACACAGAGATGTTAAAAAGATGAGACACAACACAAGAGGAAGCAGTGACGGGATGAAAGGTTTGCTGAGATCAAATGAAAGAAATGAGGACTCGAAGGGTCAGTCCTCCCTCTTATGCTAGCAAGTTCAGGCATTGGCTGTGCAAGGAACCACAGTTGACAAAGCAGGATCTGCTGAACGACGTAGGGACGAAGGGCCTGATTCTTCACTCTCTTACTCCAGCTTCACGAGCGTGATACCCCCAGTGACTTCAGTGCATAAAGCTGGAAGCAAAGGAGCAGCAAGTCCTGTGAATGAGCTGTGTAGGAGTACTTAACCCTTGCCGGGGGGGGGTCACAAGCTTGTGATTACATTAATGCTCCCCAAGGCTAGGAGAACTTTGGGAAGATTTTAAGAGCTTAGCCTTCAACCATTTATTTAGCTGCAAAGATCAGAAAGAAAAGATCCTGACCTTGCAAATATTTCCCAATAAAATGGGTGTGCTTATGGCTGAGTTTTTGTTCATTGCAAGGCCCATAGAGTTACAAATGTTTTTCACTATCTGATAAAATCTAGGAAAAGTAGAAAAGTGGTAAGAGCCAAAAATATCCCAGGAAATACTTGGAAGCTGTGTCAAACTCCCGCAGCCATCAGGGATGTAACCAATCCTGCGAGAAGACAGTAAGCAAAGCTGCTTAGTGATTTTGTATAACCAATGTGGTACTAAATCCATGTGCTCCAGTAAATTCTTCTTCTTTCTGCAGATCCTGGCCTAAAGTGATTATGGACAACTAATGCCTCTCAAAACTGTTTTCACAACTCGGATGGGGAAGATTTTGAGGTTAAGTGCCATACTGAATTTAATGTGACTATTCTGCTCAGCTCCATGCTCCACGTACATATTGGCCACGGAGCTGGCCCATTTGCATTATTCCAACTGTTACAGCAATAAGGGAAGATGAAGGTGTAAATATAAGTAATATTAAGACATTAAGAAATAAAATTAAGAAATAAGTAAGTTCACTATTAGCTGTATTATTTTTTTCCTGACTCGATAATATCTATAGCTTTTCTGCCCATTAAATATGGAAAAACAAAATCATTATTTGCTTACACTGAGCAGTGCAACATGTTAAGGAAACTTTAGAGGTGATGCTAAAGAAAACTAGAAGCATAAGTCAGCACAGTGATGCAAGAGCACTGCTTAGCCCTACCAAGAGCCTGGGCTCATTCACAAAACATAATGCTGCACTGACATGGTCATATTGTTTCTGGGCTCTGAACTGGTGTCTCTGCATGCTGAGAGGAAATGGCTGTTGATGGTGCTCTAAGCAAACTGGAGGATGTCTAAGAAAGCCTGGGTTTGCACTGTGTGGGCAGACCCTTTGTAGCAGATTCTGTAGGGTCTTGCTCCCATCGGTCATAACAGTTAACGAACTTGGTGGTCGTGAAAACTCCTTGTGTTCAGTGGGAAGGGAAGAGGAGGAATCTCACAAGGAAAAGGTGGTGATCTTTCAGCAAATCACTTTTTGTAAGTGTACTAATGAAAATTCTTTTGTTTCGTGAAAATATATGATGTGTTAAGCCAGGCTGTTCACTGTGACTTCAAACAGATCCAGAAAAAGCGTTCTGCTCTGCTAAAGAGGGGGTTATTTTTCTTCAAAACTATTTTAATTTTAAATGAATGCTCCTAAGAATAGATTTTGAGATTAAGTATTGATCCTGTTATCCACCATGTAGAAAGCACATGTAAACACAATCTGTAACACAGAATGATATACTGTAAAAGAAGAAATTGTTCTAATTTGTTTTCACACGGTTTTCATTTGAAACCACTTCCCTGTGGTCCAAAAACTCTGTCTGAGAACACCTCCAAAGCAACACTTAATGTGTGTGTATGTGCATTAATGAATTTCTGTTCTCGGTGAAAGAGGACTGCACGTCTCAGCACTCTGAATGAGAACAGGGCATTCAATCCCTCTCCATAGCAAATTCAGCCTTCAACAAGTTAGTTCTTCCAGGGATGGCAGTGATGCAAAACTGCTTTGCAAATGTTTTTCTGGGTTTTGTTGCTAGGTGACGACTTGGAAAACTTTGCTATTCCT
>NW_009715261.1:345869-346371 GCF_000703405.1 Apaloderma vittatum
AAAAAATAGGCCTCACATTAAAGAGTATAAAAAATAGGCCATCTTGCTCCGTAACTCCCATTTCCTAACTCCTGGAGCCTGCACCCTGTGTGTCTTCTACACTCTCACATGCCCTTCTCTCCTCCCTGCCTTGGATCTGCTTGCCAGAAATTGGAGGCCCAAAAAACCCACTTCTATTACAGTGCAAGAAAGGGAGAGAACATTAATCTTTCTATCCCTGACCAAAATAAGCAACTCTGCAAGTGTGCGTTGATTTATACTGGCCTTGCCCGTCTACTTGAATTTTACTGGGTTTTAATTTTATTAATCCAAACCTGAATGAATAGCTTAATTACTGACAAAACGGTTGCAATCATTTTCATGTAGCAAGAAACAAAGCTTTGGGGATGATACAAGTGCACTTTACTGAATCATGTACCTGGGCTGGTTGCAAAATTCCTTGACTGGTATCATGTTGGTAATTGATGAGGAAAAGATCATAGAATCCTAGAATGGCCTAGGC
>NW_009715262.1:0-744 GCF_000703405.1 Apaloderma vittatum
CCAGGGTGGCGTGATGATGAAGGCGTCCGTCTGGAGCAAGGCCATTTTCTGCTTTCTGTCAAGAAAAGGCAGGAGGCACCCGGAAAAGCTCATCCGTACAACACCACAAAATAAGGAGCATACCCCATAACATACAGTAGAACAATACTGTACATACAACACATAGGAAACAGCCTGTGCAATACATAGAAAACCATACACTGCATACCTTACTATACATACAATACAGACCACACATACAAAGCAATGCATACAATGCAAGACAAAATAAAACATAGACAATAAACAATGGTACACAATACATGTCCCACAATATACAAGAAACTACTCAATAGAACTATACAGACTACAGTACAATACTAAGAACAAGACAATACAGAACACATTGTTATACAAAACACAGAATACAAGGCATACAAAGAAAACCACGTGTTCACACACACAATGCAATAGAAAATGGAAGACATCATACAAACTACAATACTATACATACTGTACAAACAATAACACAATATACACAAGACCAGATACAACACAAAATGCAATAGATAATACAATAAATACCAAATCATGCAGTACAAAACACATACAAAACAAAATACATGGAAGATACAACACAGACCAGAAAGTAGAACACGTTCCCAAAAATACATGCAACACACTGCAAAATACAATCTAGCCCAATATATGCAATACTTCACAATACATACAAGCCCATATAATACACTCCATATCCTAGAACAC
>NW_009715263.1:0-55171 GCF_000703405.1 Apaloderma vittatum
ACCAAGCTGTGTGGTGCCGTGGACTCACCTGAGGGAAGAGATGCCATCCAGAGGGACCTTGACAGGCTTGAGAAATGGGCCCGTGCAAACTTCAAGAGCTTCAACAAGTCAAAATGCAAGGTCCTGCACCTGGGTCGGGCCAATCCTGGTCACAGATACAAACTGGGCACAGAGTGGGTTGAAAGTAGCCCTGAAGAGAAGGATTTAGGAGTGTTGATAGATGAGAAGCTCGATATGAGCTGGCAGTGCGCTCATGCAGCCCAGAAGGCCAAATGCACCCTGAGATGTATGAAGAGAAGCATAGCCGGCAGACTGAGAGTGATGATTCTCCCCCTTTACTCTGTTCTTGTGAGACCCCACCTCGAATACTGCATCCAGTTTTGGTGCCCCCACCATAAGAGGGACAGGGATCTGTTGGAGCGTGTTCAGAGGAGGGCCACAAGGATGATCCAGGGGCTGGAGCACCTCTGCTACGAGGATAGGCTATGGGAGCTGGGATTGTTCAGTCTTGAAAAGAGAAGACTTCGGAGGGACCTAATAGCTGCCTTCCAATACCTGAAGGGAACCTACAGGAAGGCTAGGGAGGGACTTTTTACAAGAGTGTCCACTGACAGGACAAGGGGAAATGGGTTTAAGTTGAAGGAGAATAGATTTAGATTGGACCTTAGGAAGAAATTCTTCAGTTCGAGGGTGGCAAGACTTTGGAATAAATTGCCCAGAGATGTTGTGGATGCCCCCTCCCTGGAGGTGTTCAAGGCCAAGTTGGACGGAGCCTTGAGTAGCCTGATCTAGTTGAGAGGTGTCCCTGACCATGACAGGGAGACCGGATTAGATGATCTCTAAGGTCCCTTCCAACCTAGGCCATTCTACAATTCTGTGAAACTTCGTCTGGGTTTGCAGACAATAATGTTGAATAGCTCATTTTCTATGCTTGAATCAGGCAGATCTAAATGAAGGGAACTGTGGAATCCAAAGATTTTGCAAGAACAAATCAAGTATGAAATTTTGCTTTTCCTGTTTTCAGGTAAAAGTTTATAACCTTTATTGCAAACTAAAATTCACCAACTATCCAGAAGTATTTGTCACTCCTTCTATGACGTACTGATTCTGTAGCTCAATTGTTACAAGAATATTGTGGGAACTTCAACTTCATCTTTAAACACTCTTCAGAATAAAATTAGAGAGACAGAGAAATATGTGTTCTTTCTTTCTTCTGGGCTCATCTTTATTCTCGTCTTAAAATGGAACAAATTTTCCCATTCTGGATACCTAGTACAACTCGGATTGTACTATCATGTCATGTTATGGGAGGGCTTTAGGAGCAGAACTTCACAGATTAGTTGTTAACTACATTTTGTAGGTTGGAAAAGATGAGACAAGAGACATCACTTAAAATGATGTGGCAACCAGTGGAAAAAAAAGATTTAAAAATATACTTTAATTTGATAAAAGAAAAATATTAACTAGTGTGATAGTGAGCCCATCTTAATACAATGAGTAGTGTGAAATTTATTTCCCTGCTGTGACGAATCTGTGGGCAGAAATTCTTGTCCCAGACAATGTGAAATTATCTTCAAATTCTGCCTCAAGATCAGAAACACTTAGAAATATCTAGGATCAAAGCTAGTTATGACATTCAGACCACTCAAATTTACATATTCTTAAAAGCAAGGGTGAAGATAACAATTCTCTTGAAGTCTTTTCATTTACAGGGTAGATACAACCTAGGCAGATACTAATTTTCACAACACTACAGGGAAATCACGATCAACTACATCTTCCATGAGGAGCTTCTCTAATGAACTAGTCACAAACATATTTTTATTCCTCAGCACTCTGTATCTCTTGTGCCCATTACATGAATCTCAGATTCCACCACTTCTGTGTTTTTAAACTGAGTGCTCAAATAGCTATTCACATTCTGGAAGTGATATCAGTACGAAGTGAGCCAACTTCACTGCATCCCACCTCAAAACTAAACTCTAATGAATTCTGAGATTCTCAAGGTAAGGCATCTATTTTGTGATTTTCATTCTGCATCAAAACTAAAACCAGGGATGCTGTTTGATCAAAAGAAAAATACTGGCCAAGATAAGGTTGTTCTTGTGGATAAGACAATGAAGACATCTGACTTGGCCATAAATTCTTTAAATGTCCTTGAAAAAGGCTGCAAAAGGGCCAGTCCTTGGTCTTCCATTGCTAAAGTAAGAATAACATTACTTTACTTCTCCCATTCTTAACCTTTCTGGCCTATACTGAATATAAATCATCCAGAAGTGGGAACTGCCTTGTGGAATCAAACACATCAAATGCAGTACCTTCCCTCTGGCAGTGACTAAGAGCAGATCTTCATAAGACAGGAAAAAATACTCCAGGGAAAGAAGCGGTAGCATAATCTACCCTTATGAAAGATTCACTCTAATCCCTAGAAATTAGAGATTGACCTAAACCATGAAGCATGAAGTTTTCTATCCGGACAAATTTATTTTAGCTATTATAAGCCGCTCTCGTTATCACAGCCGTACCAAATCCTCTTCTAAATGCTGCTAAATAATGTGGGAATGCATTCTGCTGGATGCTCCTTAATGTCTGTTTGAATTATATCTATGCTATAGGGTATAATTGTGGCTGGGACTTTAGGTTATTCGCATAAAGATAGATAGTTGTAGGGAAGTAAACAGGCAGGGGAGAGTTTTTTCATATAATTTTAAACTTCCTTTCCTTTGTATGCTGGCAAATATTTAGTCATGAAAGAAAACGTTGAGATGTGCATTTTGCAGTGGAGTTCTTTGCTGAACTATACCAAACAAGTGAGTCGGCTCTTTTGTATCCTCTTTCTAATTTGAGACGACTGAGCAGCTTTGCTTTCAGAAAAAGAGGAAGCTTGGGGATTCCTTTCCAGATTTTATGGTTTTGGGTTTATAAAGCAGGCTGGATGAAGAATACAACATCACCATCTCCCTGGGTGACTTTGAGTGAGCACCTAGGGTCAGTTACGGGACCTCTAATTACCCACCTCACACCTGGGACTGTTGCCTGGGTGCTTTCTGGGTATGAACCCTAAATAGGAAGAGCAGATCTAATTTTTCTCTCCCCCAGACAAGAGTTTACTAAATGAAGCCTTGTTTTCTTTCAAGAATTGAGCCTCTTTGAACAGCTGCTTATGTATGTAAGGTCTGCTTGATTTTTTTGCCTCTTGTCCCCTGGAAGGAAGCAGGAGCAGGTTTAGCCTCTGGCAAACACAGCCTGCATTGGGGTGCAGGGAGAGCCCCTGGCTGCAGTGCCTTGGCACTGAGGTGGCTGCTGCACAGAACAGAGAGGGAGGGCTGTGCGCCAAGATGAGGAAAAGCAATTTCAATCCACAGCATCAGGCCTACAAAATAAATCTTTCTGCACCACCCCAGATAATTTGCAGGGTATTAAACGGAATCCTTTTAAAGAGAAACGCTCGGACTGAGGGAATTGCCAGCCTTGCTTACTAGAACTGCAGGGCAAAGATAAACTTTAAATGGATTCGGCAATCGAAATGAAGCAAGAGCACCACTGAGAGAGGCATGGTTTCTTACACCCTTCTCCTATTGAGCATTCATCCCAGTCCCAATTTATTCCTCATTAGGCTATCTGGAAAAGGACTGTCTGAAAGAGCATCCCTGCCTAAATGTCGGTGTTGCTGAGCCAGCTCCAGTCGCTCCCCCTTCACACCAGCCATGCATTTTCATCAGCAGCACAGAGGGCTGAGAAAGGGCTCTGGCTCCGTGCATCACCATGGTGAGGTGGAGGGGGTTGACACTGTCCAGGGAGACAGGGGAGAAAATTCAGGTCTGTCAGGGCTCCTTGCTATTAGACAAGGGCAGTGAAGAATAGAGAGGAGGGGGAATTGACATGGGAAGTGTAGCTGGCAGTTTTACATAGTGATATTGGATCTGCTTCATGAAATGAGATGAAGTACTTAAATACTCAAATAGCCACGGGAAAAGAGAGGGCTAGTAATGATGTGTTGTGGAATCACAGAACTGGCTAAGGTGAGAAGGCACCTTTGGAGATCAGGAAGAGGTTACTTAAGAGCACATCCTTACCTAGCCTGACACCACTGCCATCTCTGCTAGAGTACCTGAGAAGGCTTTAAAGTGGCTGTGCTGGGTAGTGTTGCAGGGTGCTGAGTAAATATCCTGGCTACTAATCTTTCCGGAGTTCGTTCATCCATGTTTATATGGACCTCAGTCACTGCTGTTTAGAGGATGTTTGGTCTGTTATGGACGAGTCAAAGCCATTGCCCAAGAATGAAAAACCTTTCCAGAATGACGTTTCAGAAATAACCTTTTGGATTTGACTTGACATATTACAAAACATTAGAAATTCTTATGGTTTGTTCAAAACACTCCACATGGTCACTATTACAAAGACCTATGTTTTTTTCTATGAGTATTATAAAACATAATCCAAACATGTAAAAAGCATTGAAAATAAGATATTGAAATATTTTATATTTCCTTAATGTCAGTTTTAATGAAACTGGCATAATAAAAAAAAAGTGGAGGTTTGAATGAAGACGATTCTGCTTAAAAGTGCTCAGCAAACTAGCTGTATTTTAGCTCTGAGAAGGAAAAATCTCCCTCAAAGGACAGGCTTGCATTTCCATTAAAAACTTGAAAACCAATCTTATATTCATTGGTCAGGCTAAATTCACTATATTTCATTTGGATTTCTTTCTGAATGAAAGTTGTAAGATCTAAGTTCAGCTTGGATTTTTGAAAAGAGTTAAGTAAAGCATAAGTACAGACGGATGCAGCAGCTTTCTCTCCCATGAGAAAAAGAAATAGGGTGGTTTAGTGAATATCTTTCCCATGTGAAGTAAAAGGAAGATATATGTAAAACTGCTTTCAGTATGCAAACTCATAAATTCAAAAGGAAATTGTTAAGGATCTGAGCAGCCTTCATACATTCTGATTTCAATAAAAATTGAAAATACTCAGGGAAAACACCATCATGCCCTTAAACACACTGCTTTGAAACTTCTTCAGCTTATATTGTCTGCTGGCTATGCTTCTCTTGATACATCTCAGGATGCATTTGGCCTTATATTCAGGACATTTTGTATGGCAGGGACTGGCTAGTAGAGCTAAACCACATCATGAAATGAGACCCTGGGTAGCTCCAATGTTCACTTTCTAGGGGAAAATAACTATAAAGCCTCCACCCCAATATCTTTTCAGTCTTTTTTGCACCTATTCATACAGTAGCCCATTCACAGTGTCCAGGCACAGAATCCAGTAATACTAGAGTAATGCCTGTGTAAAGGGTAAGAGAAACCCCATCTTTTAATTTACTTTGCTGCAAACTCTCTGTGCATAGTTTACATGCAATGCAAGAGCTTAAAGATCTGTGGAGAAAGTATCTTTCTCATCTAGTTACTTTGCTAAGAGATAAGGTTACTAAGACAAATAGGACAATATAACCACACAATGTTAAGGATATGATTCCCAATGGCCTTAGTAAACTTAAGCAAATCCTTTTCAGCAGTCTGACACCATAAATGAAGTGTTTGAGATGGTATCTCCAGCATTTGAAAGAGCAACCCTGACACATACTTTGATTAGGGAAGCTGACATTTCTGTTAAAGTTCAGCAAGTCACAGAATCCTCTTAACATATGGCCAAATACTAAAATGTTCTCCTCCGAAAAAGGTGAGTGTGATTATAGATCTCATAACTTTCAAAGTCAGAAACAAAACTTATTGCATCTGCCTCATT
Source organism: Apaloderma vittatum (assembly GCF_000703405.1). Taxonomy (NCBI): domain Eukaryota; kingdom Metazoa; phylum Chordata; class Aves; order Trogoniformes; family Trogonidae; genus Apaloderma; species Apaloderma vittatum. The sequence continues at coordinate 5,751 of NW_009715263.1, forward strand.
TTCTCATTCTCAGCAAAACAAACAAAGATAGGGAGACAGATAAAATACCAAAGAAGAATAATGGTAATAACGAATCCCACACATGCTTTGAAGCAGTAGAGAAGACAAGAAAGCAATGTAAATTTTGCTATTATACAAATATTATGGTTCTGAAATTGCTGAGATAGAAGTTGAAGAATATTTTGTGTGATATTACCACTATTCTGGTTTGATGACAAACAAGCCTCAAACCTAGAGATGGGACTTGCACCATACTGTAAGACTCAGCAGCCAATTTCACCCATAGCTCAGATTACGTCTGTTCATATCTTAAGATTTGGAGGTCCAAAGAAATGTCTGCAAATTTAGAACAAGTGGAGTAGAAACTAGGCTAGAAATCTTGACACAGTAGAGCCTCCTGACAGGTTGCAGCCTTGCTGAGTTGTGACTGGATCAGTATATTGACAGATTAGTCATCACAGGACTGGATTAAACCAGAATGTGGAAGAATGTGAACTCTTTCATGTAAACACATAAAAGGATTTAGATTTTATTCAGTTCAAGGTCTGCGTAAAGGATCTGGTCAGTTCTTATTTATTAAAAGCAATTTACCTGTTGTTCTTTTCTTGTTGTCTATCTAACAACATAAAAGAAGATCTTTATAGGAAATAAAAAGAGACATTGTAATACACCATAAACAGTATGTATTTACACAGGGCTTGCAAATGATGTAGCCTGAAGAGAAGGATGCTCCATTTATACTACCTACTAGCAGTTTATGCAAGCTGTCTGTATAACAGCACATCCTAAATCATGAGAACAAGCACCAGTCTTCAGAATTGTTTAAAAGGTTCGCATCTGCTTTCATTGAAATAAATGTACTGGAAACAACGGATTCAGGAAACGGTGCAAAGGCTATAATGTTTGCATAAAGAAACCATTATGAAGGTGTGCCAATGGAACAATTGTTTGATGTTGCATTACAAATATATCTTTTTTCTTCTTCCTTTTTTGTTTTGTTTTTGTTTTAAGATTCAGTTTATCCAATGACTTTCGCATTTAAAAAACAAAACACAAGACTTATTCCTTGAGATGAAAATGGAAACTTTCAAAGAAATACTAAAAAACTAATCAAGATTAGATGTCAATCTGAGATATGGCTGTCTTTTTTATTGGGATTTAAATTTGTTCTTGGCCATCTCAGCTGTACTAACAGAACTGTTTCTCACAACATTTTCATTATAGGCAGCAGATGGAATCTGGAAATACAGAACAAAGCACCTTAAAATTAAAAATTTCTAATGATTTCAGATGAAGAAAAAAGGTTTGGCTTCTTCTACAATGAAAAGCCAAAGTGTCTATCAGGATGTAAAATTTGGAGGAAGATTGCCCTGGTCATCTGGTAATGGTGTCTGGGCCTCCTTTGCAAAATGCTTTACAAATTCGTTGTTTTCTGGGAAACTCTATGCTGCAACTCATCCTAAGCCCCTGGGATATTCTAGAAAAAAAAAATCTGGTGTAAATACTAACCAGAAAGACACCTGGCACTTTTGCCTCTGTTTTTCTGTTTCTTAGTGTTGCTCTCAGCATCAGTATTCCCATCGGAGAACCTGAGGCTGGATCCTGGACAGGGTGGAAAGGGCAAAAAGAAAGGCAAAGAGCTGCTTCTTTCTCTTGTGTACTCACCCATAGATCATCCTTTTAAAAGAAGATAAATTTTCAGCATTCAAGGGAAACTAAAGCTGCCTGTATTTTACCCACAGTAACAACTAACTGTCTGCAAACATGTGAAACAGAATGATAACATCTTTTGATCATCACACCACAAAGCATAAAATACCTTGTATTCCCTGTAATTTATTACCTCTGGATTTTTTTAGGAAACAAGTGTTATGTGAAAGATCCTAGACTGGCAGCTCTTCAAAGAAAGTTCTCAACACAGGAGCCATGGCTCATCCCCTCATTTCCCCTCCCAGGCCCTAATGCCAGTCATCCAATGGAGTTTTCTCATGAAACTTCTCCTGGGAAGGTGCAAGGAGGAGAATTAATCCTCAGCCATGGCACTAGCCCTAAGGATGCTTCTGGTGAGGGCTGTGACTTGTTCCTTGGGTAGCCAAGGATTGTCATTCAAGACCCATGGGCTAACCTTTCTAAAGTTCTTCAGAGAACATGACACTTGGGAAAGGTTTTATAAAAAATCTTTAACTATCCCTAAAGAACGGGACTAATGACAGTATTTAAATTTCTTTCCCAGAAATGTTCAGTGTCATATTGATTTTGACTCTTCAACTAGTTTTCGTAAGTTCAGATGTAGAACAATCTCTTCAGGACAAGTTCAGAGCCATATTTAGGAAGGCTCTGGAGGGACAGAAGCTGAAGGACGGTATCCCAGCTCTGCTCACCTGTGCTCTGGAAGAAATCCTGGGGAGCAAATGAGACTATCAACCAGTTTTCTCCAGCATCTGGGATGGAGACCTTGAATGGGATAAGGATGCAGCCGCAGAGAATTGCTGGAGCACTAAGGGAATACAAATGTGGGATATGTTTGTGGGAGGGGTCATTGAATGAAATATTCAGCTTCCTTTAATAAGCATTTGGCTTCAATTCCAGATAGCATTTTGTCTCCATAGTAATAATCTCCTGATGGTGATTCCTAAGCATACTTCATATGAGATGCAATGGAGTTAACCATGTGTTCTGATGGCTTTGATTTTAACCTCTTTATTCTAACAAAGATCTGTGGGACATTCTTGGCAAATCTGACTAGTGTGCTACAAGCAGAACAAATGTCTTTCTCAACTTTTCTACTGCAAATGGACTGTAATCCTAAAGTTGGTGATGTCAAAAGATTCCCTCAACTTCCTAGAGTTTTGGACTAAGTTCACAATACAACCACTTCTTCCAGTCCTCAGATGCTTTTTCAGACTAACATATACAGGATGTTTAACTTCCTCCATTAACTTTGCACACGCAGAGAACTGCGAGCAAGAAAATCGGTTGGAAATGAAAAGAATATTTCCAAGAACCAGGCAAAAGGGCCTGGGAGCATGTCCTGTGCTCATACAAGTGTCGTCAGTACGGGGTGACTCCAGCACTAAATTTTATGGTTCCTTAAGCTGAAGGGGATTTTCAAGGGCAAAGAAGGCCAAAATAATCAGCCAAAGTCTTATTCAGAGGAAACTCTCCCCGAACTCAAGGGGAGTTTCCCTTGAGAAAGGGCGGCAAGTTTTGGCTCATAAACACTGCGTGTAGATTTAGCAAAAAAAGGGATTTATATTTCAGGACTGGAGAGAAAAAAGTTTGTTCTCTTATGAGCAAACTATACATATGGACCTTGTTAATTACTGGGAGTTCCACAGCATTTATCTGTTTACCAGCATATTTATTCCCCCTAACATCTAATGTACCTTTGACCTTTAACATAGTATCAACATGAAATAAATAAACCAATAAAATAACATGGTTACCAAAACTTATGAGTTTCGCTTGTATTGTTGAAATACTCTCTTTGCAGTCTCACTCATTTCCTGTCAGGAGAGTCTGGCACTCCGTCTCCAGTACATAAACAAGCCCAGGAGTTGGCCCAAGCCAGAAATTTTGCACATCTAACTGCAGAAGATGCTTTAGAATGAGGAAAATGCAATTGTCCCCAAAGGACCTGATCTCTTTCTGGGTGTCCTATATCCCTCTGCCTGACTTTGTAAACATCTCTCTCTGTCCTCCTGGAGAAACAGCCAAACAAAAGCAATGAGAAGTCTTACTATTCTGTGCTCGTCATCTTTAATGAAATTTTCAGTTGGCTTCAAAGACAGTTTCCAGGATCACGTGTGATTGTTTCTGGTGCAGAGGAGATGTACTGGAATTGTCCCCCTTCGCCCAATAGTGAAAGGAGGTTATAGTTGTAGCTCCTTGAAAGGGACACATGTATTAGCTCAGTAGTGATGAAAGCCCTATGTGGAGCACGCACATCTCCTAATTAGTATTGGCCGTTAACAGAGCATTGCATCTATATTGTTTGGGGGTTTGAGGTAGGTCTTGCAGGAAGAAATTTTGAAGCTCTACTCCACAGCACAGCATATTGCCCTGTGGACATGGCTATGTCAATGTCTGAGCCTGTGTCAAAAGATAACAAAGGAGTATTGCTCCGATAGCTTTTTTCCCTTGAGCTTTCGCCGCAGAATAATACTTTCCTCTCTATAAACTTTTATCTTTAATTGCCTTTGTGGGAGTCTTATCCATCTACTTGTTATTCTTCGAGTGAAATAATTCCATGTTTAACTTCTGTGTTGCACCTCAGACCTACAGCTTTAAAATCTGCCTTTGCCTTGTTTTCTGGGTTGTTCTTTAAGTGGTGCGAGTTTAATGTTGATACTGCATTAGTGATCAATCAAAACTTTGCCAAGAGTACACACTAAATAAATAAATAAATAAACTCTCTGGTATATTTTGATGTGCCTTTGAAAGGAGGAAAATTCCTTTCACATGGCCTCTTGTCCCTAGAAATTTACAAGTTTCTTTGTCTTGGCAAATGGCCAAGCAGCACCGTGATGTACCATTTTTCTTGGCCGGTGTTTTTAGGTCTTTTGAAACCAGACCAAGTGTTCACATGGTATTTCTTCATTTAACAGCTGCAAGACAGTGACTGCAGCTGCATGTGCCATGAAACACAGCTTCCATCTTACTATTAAAGAATGTGTTTTTGTTTTTCTGAGATAGCTGACTAAACGAATTCAAACTCAGGGCTGATACAAGTAATGCTACGGCTTCCTATGAAGCCGTTTTACTCTACCTATAAACCTTAGTGCTTCAGAAAGCAGAGCCAGAGTGGGGCCTTTGCAGGGTGAATGTGTATACGCTAGCTAATTTTCTACGTGCATAGGATCGAATTAGCATCTCCCTAGGTGAATGCCATGCAAGCGGACTTGAAGCCGAACATCTGTAGCCCACCTGGCAGCAACCTTTGCAAGCCCACACTGCTTGGTGCCTCCCCTCAACCCAGTCCAAGTCTCTTGAGGTTATGGACCTGGCAGCCTGTTTAAATTGACCCTGTTTGGAGTGGTCCCTTACATCATTTCATTTCATAAGCTGTTAACTAAACTCTTTGTGAGATTGGCCCAGGTTGCTTGCTGACAAATTGCAATGACGCTTGTAAAAAAGGGAGGAATAGGGAAGGGGAAAAACCCATCAATGCACAGTTCACGTGTAAGGCAAAGTCAGCCAGGAAATATTTATGGCAGATCTTGAATGATCAGACGTTCTAGAAGTGGAAAGGAGGAACAAATGTTTCGCTGTCTGCTTGTTAGGGGTTTTTGTGGTCTTCCACTGAAGAGTAGTGAGGTTTTTGTGGGGTTAAGATATCTGAAACTAAGCCTGGCAGGATGGAAAGATTCTGCCCATGGTTAAAAAGAGACCACGTGTCTGTGCACTAAAACATGCTGTTTTAAGACCTTAATAAGAATATTATTAGCTAGTTGTTGGTGGTTTGAACATGAACTGAGAGTGGAACAAGTCCAGCTTAAAATCCATAATTGGAATAGTACTTCATAACATCTGAGCAAAAATTCCCAAGGAGTTTAATGGTTTTGCCAAAACTATGTGTTTGAGGCACTGGTCAGTTAGGTGAATGTGGCTTCCTGCCAGATTTACTTAGATACAAGGATGTGTGTTTTCATCCACTTGCTTAAGAATTGCAGTGACCACCTTGTGAGAACAGGATACCTGTCTGAGAGGTCATCTAATCTACACATAAGAAATAAATGGGACAAACTGATGAAGATGGCATGAGATAACACCTATGTTCAGCAAAGTAATCAATTTATCCAATTTATTTTTATTTTTTCCTTTTGTTCCTGCAGAGTGTCAGTGGCTCAAGGCTTGTAAGCAGTTGAAACGGGGGTTAAATCTGGGTAAAACAGAGTGAAGGGAGCTGTGCAGGGAAGACTCTGTGGGAGCTTCACTCTGCTGTGCAAGGCAAAGCCCTGGCAGTGACAAGCAAGGTGGATGACATTGCCACTGAGGGTGGGTCACTGGGGAGCTCAGCAGAGTGGCCACTGCAGACCACCCTGGCCTCGGCTGTGACAACGGGGCCCTGGGGAGCACCTAGTGTTTCCTGCCTCTGAAACTCTCATGGAGGTCCCTTTCCTTTAGGGTCTCTGAGGCATGCGTCTCAGGGCTCTCAGCCACACAACAATTTGGGCACGTGGCTCATAGGGTCAAGAGGAATGGCCACCCTTTTAGCAAAAATGAAGCTCATCTGTGTTTACTGAATTCTTTTGGCATGTTGTTTTTACTGAGCAGAAGCCTTTTCACCCTGCCTGCTCTCCCGGCACAACACACAGCACACTTGCTGAGGTCCTCCTGCAAGCACTCGGTATTCCCAGTCTGCCGGTTGTTTTTGCGCTTAACCTTGTCTTATTCTGTGATGTCATTTCAATGTTTAAAAACAATGGATTAATAAAATGAAAGGAAAAAGGATTACACTTTCAAAATTTACTTACAAAATGCCTTCAAAGGTTTGTTAACACGTCCATAGATATTTAAGATGAGTGTAAGCAGTCCAATGGGTCAACAGGTTGCTTTCATCCATGGTTGATCCCTAATAGGAGTACCTCATATCGGCATGCTTGCATGCAGCTGTGGCATAGCCCCTTGTGCCTATTATGTATTCAGACACTATTAATAATTGATTAACCCTTTACAAACCACTTAGATATGGAACTTCTAAAGTGGAAACGGGAGCTGATCAGACAGGAGCTTGTCAAAGAGGTTATTAGGCACTCTCCTCCGGTCTGAAAAAAACCACATTAATAAACTCATATGTGCATTCAGGTAAATTTTGCTCCATTTTTATCTGGAGATTCCTGTTGTGAATACAATTTCTTCTTTGGTTCTTTCTCTGTTTATTCAAAATAAGATTTAAAGTACTCTAGGGGATTTAGGCTGTATTTTCTGTGAAAGGTTTGTCTACCTATGTCATTTATTAATTCACCAATCTTACACTGCCTGATCTCCTCATGACATACCAGGAATTATGCACACGCACTCAGGGGTGAGTGGGCTGTAACGATTTCCCCATGTAAGCCTGCCAATATGTTCGTTGTTGGAATGTGCTACTATACAACAACTGGGGGGGGAAAACGTGTGTGTTAGATGAGTGGCTTTGTTTGAAGTCCTGTAACCACAAACCAACCAAATCTGTATTGAGTTTATAGAATCACAGAATCACAAGGTGGCTTGGGTTGGAAGGGACCTTTAAAGATCATTTAGTTCCAACCCCTCTGCCATGGGCAGGGACATCTTTCATGATACGAGGTTGCTCAAAGTTCTGTACAAGCTGACCTTGAATGCTTCCAGGGATGGGCCATCCACAACTTCGCTGGGTAACTTGTTCCACAATCATAGTAAAGAATTTCTTCCTTATATCTAACCTAAAGCTAGTCTCTTTTATTTCAAATCGTCCTATCACTACAGGCCTCAGTGAGCTCCTTTAAATATTGAAAGGGCCCATTAAGGTGTCCCTGAAGCTTTCTCCTCTACAGGCTGAAAAACCCCAACTCTCTCAGCCTTTCTTCATGGAAGAGGTGTTCCAGCTGTCTGATCGTTTTTGTATCCCCACTCTGGACTTACTCTAACAGGACCATGTCTTTCTAGACATCATAAAAGTCACAGATGTGTCTACCAGTGGCCAGGGCTTTGGTTTCATCATCTACACTGAGCTAAGGGAAGCTATATTTCTTCGGAAGTATGGAGCATAACTGTCCTCATAGGCTCCAATGGAAGGACCTCTCTCCTCCTCTCCCAGACAGCATGCCATAGCCTGCCAATGGCAGAGAAGGGATAAGCACACATGATTTGCAGTAACTCTTAATGGAATTCACCTGATGGCTTAAAAGCCTTCCATATAATAATATTGGTTCCTACCGACTCCTAAACAGGCTTTTTTTCTAGTTAAGAAACACAAGCGTGTGAACTGGGAGACACCAAAGGGACTTGATTTGACAACAGAGGCTGAGTTGCACACTTGAAAGGTATCACTGGCAGATTGCTCAGGGGATTCACTATGGAGGTTTCATAAAATTATAATAAAGCACCTGCTTCTGTGCTGAGACATTCTCTATTTCTGGCTACTGAATGCTCCTCTGAAACCAAAGATATTGATATATTCTATGCTGCAGGGAAATCAATAAAAATTTTAATCACAAAATTAAATAAAACCAAAGCTACTGACATTACATGGTAGCACTTTTAGAAGGAGTAACATGATGTTTTATGGTTCTCCTGCAACTGGGCTTATTATTTACTAAAAAAAAATTAGAATCAATAGCTTCTTCAGAGCTATTGAGATGAAGAATAAGGACCTTCCCATCATTTTGAGTTGACAGTTTAGTGGGGTTTAGTGCAGTTACAGAGGAATAGCATGGCATATGTTCTTCAGTGATGCAAGTGAATTTGACAGAAGGAATTTGTTAGCTGTTAGATCCACTCATCACATTCTCTGAATTTCCTTAGAAAGTTTGTGCCACTACCCTATCCTGTTCATCATTTATATGCTTCCCAGACCTAAGTGAAAAGGCAGCAATGTGAGGGTAGTGACCTGTTTGTGAAACAACAAGGTATACCTCAAAAGCACGTACATGGCAATAGTGGCTATGCAACTGAAGATCCTATCTTGAACCAAGCAAAATGAATGTAGAAATTAGTTTTGGCAAATCTCTTTCAGAACTGTGCAGAATGATATCAAGTGTACACAAAACTAAATTAAAAATCCTTTTTTGTACAAAACCTTTAAAATCTTTATATGCGTAAAAAATTTAAAGCTAAATATCTTCACAAAAGGTACCTGTCTTTAAATTAATTCATTTCTCTTACAATGTGTTATAAAATTGAAGAATCAAGTCCTTTCACATATTAACATTAAGACATTTTCTGAGAAGAGGAGGGTTGACATATAGAGGAAGCTCCTCAAACTGTAAGTCATGACACCTTTTCATTTTGTGTCAAAAAAAAAAATATTTTACATCCAGAATCTTTGTGGACATTCACTGAAACTTCAGAGTTTCCTCTTTCCAGGGGAAATGTTTTAAAATGTGAAATATTTCTTCACAAGATTTAAAAGCAAATAAAAACTGTATTTTTACATAATTCTAGTACAGCCACCAGAGATTTTAATTTCAAATTTTGCGAGAAATCAAGATCTTTATTAAAAAATAATTTCCATGTATAATCTTCATATTTCTTTCTATTATGATAATTATTTGCAGTAGAAGAAAATAAATTAATTAATCTGGAAACAATTAGAAGACTTATGCAACAAATGGCATATATCATCAACAACAACGGAAGTATATAACCAGAATTCAATGAATCTATAGTTTTTCCTGATTCTGACCTAGTGGAAACCTGTGAATAAAAGGAAGAAAAATTATATATATATATCTAACAAGGAGAAGTAGATCTTTTTTATCCCTTAAATGAGTAGTTTTTTCTGGTCAATTGATCTTGATTGGCCAACAGGTGCCCACCAATCCGCTCTATCACTCTCCCTTCTCAACAGGACAGGGGGAGAAAATTATGCCAAAAACTTGTAGTTCGAGATAGGGTTTAGATAAGGACAGAAAGGTCACTTGCCAGTTATTGCCATGCACTAAATATACTCAACTTAAAGAAATTAGTTTATTGATAATTAAAGAGAGTAGGGTAATGAAAATAAGAACATATCTAAAAACACCTTCTCCAATCCCTCTCTTCTTCCAGGCGCAGTTTCAGTCCCAACTCTTCTACCTCCTCCTTCCCAAGCGGAGCAGGGCAGGAGAGCAGGGGAATGGGTGTTGTAGTCAGTTCATAATGTTTCATGTCTAATTCTCTTCCCTCCTCATGCTCTTTCCTGCTCCAGTATGAGGCTTCTCCCACAAGATACAGTCCTTCACAAACTGCTCCAAGGTAGATTCTTCTCATGGGATGCAGTTCTTCAAAAACTGCTCCAATGTGGGTGCTTTCCATAGGGCACAGTCCTTCAGGAATCAAGTGCTCCAGCGTGGATCCCCTGTGGGGTCACAGGTCCTGCCAGCAAACCTGCTCTCTGTGGGCTCCTATCCATGGTCCCCAGTTCCTGCACAGAGCGTGCTTGTGCATTGAGTCAAATCTTTAAGCTTCCTTCAGGGCATATCCACCTGCTCTCAAGTGGAGTTGTCCCCAGGCTGCAGGTTAGATATCTGTTCCACTATGGACTTCCATGGTCTGCAGGGGAACAACCTGTATCATTGCAGTCTTCTCCACAGGCTGCAGTGGAAACCCTACTCTGGGCCTGCAGCACCTCTTCCTCTTCCTTCCTCACTGACCTTGGTGTCTACGTGGTTCTTTTTCTCACATATCCTCACTCCTCTCTGCCAGCTGTTGTGCAGCCCTTTTTACCCCTTCTTAAAAATTTTATTACAAAGGCAATATCAACATCACTGGTGGGGTCAGCCTTGGCCAGTTGTGGGTCCATCTTGGAGCCTGCTGGAGCTGGCTCTGTCTGACACCGAGTCAGCTTCTGGAGTCTTCTCATAGAAGCTGTCTCAGCATCCTCCCCACTACCAAACCCTTACCAGGGAAATCGAGTACAAATATACACAGAAATCCACAGGTTTATGTTGCTAGAATAATGAAAGAAGAGACTGTTTTTTATTAAAGACTATTTAAGACCTCTTGAGAGATGTGTCCATACAGACATTTCCAGGATAGGGACTAGGTTCTTGAATGTTGCTCTTCGTGGAAGTAACCTTGAGGGCAGATTTTGTGTAAGAATCCATTAGGGACAGACACAATTGGATCTATCATAGCATATAATGACTTTCTGGACCACATGTCACTTTGCTTTGCATCTTGCTGGCAATTTGTGAATGGCAGTTGGTGAGACAAGATCTGCTATATATATTTTTCCGTAGAATATTGAACATGACACAATAAAGTCTGATTTTAATCTCAAGATAAATAATAAAAAATAACATAGAAAAGCTGTTAGTAAATACTGTAAAAGGAAGAGCTTGAGGGTGTTTTCAGATAATGTAGTTATTTATAAACCTCTCCTTTCCACATGCTAAAAGACTCATTAAGGATGGGGATTCTGGATAAGAGCAATAAAGTGTATTGTGCAATGGGTAGCATGAAGTAAATATTCAACAGGCACTGGAGAGTCCTTGTTCAGGGACCAAGCTTGGGAAGTGATGTAAACTGTTCACAGAGCACTTAATTTATTTCTATCAGAGATTTATTTCAGCATGTGATTGATGGAAACTGACTAAGTGGTAGTGTGGCAAAAGTACAAAAGCTGTTGAACTATTAATGTTATTTATAAGGACAGAGATAACCATGATAAGCAAGGACCAATATGAAATGTTTGTTTGCTTATTTGGAATGAAAATCGTTCCTTTCGAGCGGCCAGCACAATTGTACAGGCTTAACATAAACTAAAGACAAATTCAGTGTTACCAGTCAGCATAGGCTCATCTCCACAGTCTACAGTGATGTGGGAAGCAGGTTAGAGCTGAGTAGTTTTTGCAACTGATTTCAGTAGCATGTTGATCAGAAAAACATAAACACAAAGGTGCTGAACTACTTCAGATTCAGAAAACGTTGTTCTTCATCTCCAACCTGTCAGCTGCACTGGGCTTTGCCATTTCATCTCTCTTGTTAAAGACAACAGAAATGGGTAAGCAAAGTGGAGCAGCAATTAGTATTCTTTGTATTTGACAACTATTTCATCACCCAAAGAAATCACCCCTTCCTTGGGTCCACATTTCCTGAGTGCTTGCAAACCACAACAATATAAATATGTGCCAATCAAGTGGTTAGCATAATAGCATATTGTGAAATTATATGTAAACATCAAACTACATTGATTGGGCAATTTCCTATCCAGTTATTCTTGAATTACCACACGCCTGAGTATGCCTTTTAGGAAAGCACCAGCTAGAAAGCAGACTGCAATGTTTTATTCTCTTTAAACCTAATTTCTTAAAAATACTCCAATTCTCACATATGGTCAATGTATTGCAGGCTCCTAGGCCACCAATAGCAGCTGACCAGCTGCAGAAAATGAAGAGGAATATGGGTAATTGAACTGTAAATATTCATATGAAATAATTCAAGAACGTCTTGCTTGTGATTTACTGCATGACTTCAATCTCCATCCCATTTAATACCATTTCCCTGAAATCAGGCAGAGGGATCAGCCATACCAGCATTCCAGTACAGGAATCCCCATGGTACTATTTAACTTGTAGGAGGAAGGAAGGGTTAAAGTCACAGGTGGCCTTGCAACTCTTGGGAAAGGTCCCGCTTCACATGCAGGTCTCCTCAGCAACTAAGTAAAGCCAACCAGTATGTCAATCAAATTGTAGTGAGTAGAAGTCAGTCCAAACATCTGCCTGCCTTGTCTGGTTTCCCTGGGTGTTCTGCTTGGATTTTCTTGCATAGAGATGCTTGACATAAAAGCGTTTGCTCACTGCACAGAGAAAGGCACAGCAGCTTCCTGGACTTCTGTCTTGTTTGCTTTAGCTAGCTGGTCATCTGTGTGACAGAGAACATTTTTTAATTTGATGTTGATGCACTGATTAACAGTGCAGTTATCCTTTTACAGATATATATTTCTTAGACTTGCCAATCAGAAAGATTAAACAGTAAGCTTGTAGTAATTCACTTACAAAAACTGAGCAGGTGACAGCCTCATATCAGCTAATGTTGGCATGTTATCCGCTATAACAAAAATTAAACCAAATATTTTGTCTTCTAAGAATCAAAGTAGGAAAGAACAGGAGGAATGTGTGGTATTTCTCCCCAGTGTGTTAGGCAGTCATTTCCCAGATAATAATTAGGTCGCTTCCCTTTATTGACACTGTAGGCAGGATTTATGCAGAAAATAAAGTATCTGAAGTAATATGATACCCATGATCTGCTTTCAAGTTTATTCAAAGTTCATAGAGGCCAAAGACAGTTTTGTCTTGACAAAACTTTGAATCAGGAATTGTTTTGCTCCATGAAGTCTCCACTCTTCAGTTTTCTGCAATATTGAAGTGATTTTTTTTTTTCTTGTGAGAACAGGCTTTCTGACAGTTGTTGTGGGTCATCAGGTTAAAATAACATCTAAATATCTTCCAACTGGCTAGGTCACAATTCTGACCAGAATCAGAATGCATAGAGATAATTTTCATTTTCACATAAATTTTACCTATATATTTTTCAGAGACATCCACAAAATAGATATCAGATTTGCGGTTTAGGCCCAACATTAAGTCAACTGTCATTTCAGCCACATACCCTGAAGGATCTCTAGAAGTTAGGGAATACATTTGTGACAGAAAGATCCCTAAACAGAAGTTTATAACACTGGCCCTCCATTAGGTTGGTGTGCCTAGATTCTAAATGCCAGCTGGGATACTGCAATCTCTTGGACATGAGGGGGCTGGTTAGTTCAATCAGTTGAGCATAGCGCTAACAACGCCAAGGTCACTGGTTAGATTCCCGTTCGTTCCCTATGTGTTGCCTGATCTAGTCGAGAGGTGGTGTCCCTGGCGGCAGGGAGGCTGGATTAAAATGATCTCTAAGGTCCCTTCCAGCCTAGGCCGTTCTATGATTCTATGTCTGCTCTATCAGAAGGATGAAATGGTAACTAGACAAATGCACCACAAATATGTTTTCACTCCTGATTCTTGGCTTTAACTGAGTTATCAGCTGGCCTCAGTGGGGCTACACAGTGACTGAGTTCAGACTCCCTGTTGTTGGGCTGCACGGGCATGTCCAACCCTGTCCATATCCAACTCACCTACGTGTCAAGATGATTACGTACCCCGCTAGCCACCTACCTGCCCAGGCTCAGCCAGAGCAGCCCCAGCAGCTGAGCAGGACAGCCTTGACAGGCAGGCTTGGTGGTGGCTGGGGCTGACATCTGCATAACAGTGTGGGCATTTGGCTTTGTCTATATTGAGCAATTAACAGCCACTGAGCACAGGATCAAGACCTGGCCCAAAACTGTCTCCTCTGCTCACGGCTACAGGCTCCCAGGGGCTGCTTGGACCTGTGCAACAGCAAGAACAGGCCAAGTACTGGTATCATCCTTGATGTCCTTCCTGCAGGTGGGTTGGGGAGAGCACCAGGCCTTGTGGAAGAAGTACCCTCTTCCTGGTTTTATACCCTTAAGATACCCCTTGCTACTGTTTATGTGCACGCATATAGTAAGACTTTATTGCACAGTGTCTGAAATACTGTTTTGACAATGGTTTTTCTTATCTGGTCCATAAGTTAGTTTGACAAGGTATATTTTTCTCCTTTCAGTCAGATTCTCTTGAGTGCCTGTTAGAGTGAAGAAATGTCTCTCTTGTTTTGCCATGTTCCTATCATCTGGTGATTCCAGGCAAGCTGAGTCATAGCGGAACTCAAAAAAAATTAAATAAATAAAAAATTGTCATGTCTTTAACACTTCCAGGCAACATTGGAATGTAATTTATAAATGTAAATCATAATGATATAGGAGGTAAAAACCAGATCTCTCACCAGGTTCTAAGGCTTCTAAGGTTGAGATCTGCATACAGAGTAGATTTCTATCTAGGTTATCCAAACCCAGATGATTTGACAGAAGTGCCATGATACTTGTACAAGAGGTAATCTTCAAGAATATGAGATAAAGGTGATGAAATTGTATTAGGCTTTTAAGGTTGCTACAGTTCATTCTTTTATAAAAAATGTCCTGGACTCTGTGTGTTGTTTGTCGGATGTTGCAGCTGCTGCCCCTATCTTGGCTTTTTAATATTTCTAATTGGTGAGGCAATAAGATAGAGAGGACAGAATGTGCTATGCAAGTGCAAAGCACAAGCCAGGCTCATTGATTTTAGTGGAAATTAAGGTCTACATCTATATTTTATGCTTATATAGCACATTCTATCTTGCACATTTTTCCATTTATGGGATAACATCGTTGCTGGAGAGAACACATCACATTCACTTCTGTATTATTTAGCCATGTAATGTGATAGTGATAAGATCAAGATGTTTGGCACTAAAATCTCAACTGTTTCAGCAAGTGCTTCATGGTTGCTTGGGGTGTCATATCTGTTAACAAGCTTGTTCATCTTTCTTTTTTCCTTATGGAACAGGTAATGAGTGGTAACTCGTGTATCAGTTTCTCTAGTCATCTACTGCCCTCTTACACAAACAGTTGTCCTTCATTGGATAAGAGTAAATCTATCCTTAATTTTGGCATTTTGGGTTTCTTTCTTTAATTTTGATATTTTGGTTGTTTTTTTTTCTTTTTTTCCCTCTTCATATTAAAATCTATAGACAAATTCACATAGAAGATTGTATGCAGAACTGCAAAACCTGAGATGAAAAGCTCGTCTGGTGCTTAGATACATGACAGTTTGGAATTCCTGGTCTGACACAGACTAAGATGATAATAGACTACCTAGTTTACAAGTTCTTCCGCTTTTCTATCTCTAAACCTGGGACAATCTAACATTTACCCTGCTTGTGGTAACGTTTCATGACTTAGGAAATATTTATGGCACAACACTGTTATTAGCATATTATTGTTTACTCCTGAAAATGTTGATTACGGACACAGAAATTATCTGGATGATAACACTAAGGTACAAAAGGAAATGAAAATGAGGCTTTAATCATTCTCTCCGCGTATAAAAGAACACAGATAAGGCCATTCCCAACCACAAGCTATAAACAGGACATTACCCAGTGAGTGTAATTTTGTCACATATTTTCTCTCTGGGGACTGGATCTCGGCAAAACTTTGTCTTTGCTGCCTGCTAGCACAGGCTGTTAGCCTGGAACCAAGCTCTTAAACATATCAAAAAGGATAAAGACAAAGAAAGTTAATGGCGCCAACAAACTCATACAGGTTTTGCTTCCACAGATTCGGTAACCTTGTGTAGACCTGCTTTCATTACATGCAATGACATGCTGTGGCTTCAGTTACATGCTTGCTGCTGTGTTACTGTTTTACCTATTGACAGTAAGATATTTTTACCCTGGATAAATATTGCCTCCTGAAGGATTTCGTTGAGTCAACTGCATGTACTAAGCTAAGAGTGATGAAAAATTTCTGCTGGATGAGACAAGTTAACATTGCTCTTGCTGACTCAAACAGTGGGAGAATTCTTTGTGGTTCACTTACTAGAAATGCTGCTTTTGTCTAAAAGTCTGCAACTCTGCCCCTGCTCAGGAGGCATAGACTCAGCTCTATGCTTCTCCTAATTTGGTTGGTGTCTACCTCAGCTTGCTGTAATACTAGCACATCAGCCCATGTGTGTCTTGTCCTCACTGAGAAAGTCTGTTGTGGACTACCCAACATACTAAACTCCAGCCACTGTCCCCTCTTTCAATCACTTCTTGACAAACTCAGAAGTTCTTGGTAAAGTCAAGAAATCACAGTCTAAAAAAATTTGGAGAGCTGTGACACAATAGTTATGGTGCCTGTAAGAATCTTGAAAAGGACTTGTTAGTTCATCATTGTTTCCTTCACAAGCTGAGTTTTTCCCTCCTATCTCCTTCTTATTAAGTTTTTGACCTTTGGGTACCTTGTAAGTACATACCAACAGTATGCACATAAGATATGCTTTTTTCTTAGTGCAGATGCAGCAGTATGCAGATGAGAAGGCAGATTTAAGTCAGTACCAAATCTGTCTTCATCACTTTTTCCTCTCCTGGAGCTCAGAAGGAGCAGAGGAGAGCAAAGGTTTGTCACAGGCCCTCCACTACTTTCCTGCCCAAAATTCTAATTACTAATGTAGACCTCTGCCAAAATTATTGTTTCTAGTCTTTGGTGCTAAATCTAGGATGACCATAATCTATCATAGATTAACAGTCTGTATCCCCACAAAATATAACCCACTTGTTTAGGTAGAGTTCAGCAGCACATCTACTGGAACAGATCATTTAATCCAATTTAGCTTTCCCCATCCTCATGCCCCTAACCCCTCCTGAGACTCTGCAGCTACTACTGTGCCAGTAAACTGAGTGAGGTCAGGACGCGTCCCAAGCACTGGCACACCACTATCCATACTCTAAAATTATTAACAAGATACGTGACATGTCTTTGGATCAGGCAATCCAATACTCTTTTAGATAAGTAGAGGATGTAGCTCTGGGATCAGCCTGGGCTAAAGACTGTCCTCAGTTCATAGCTTAGGTATAATAGCCCTGCCTGGGAGTTAGAGAGAGGGAGACGTGAGGTAGATATGAGCTGTGCTGTGCCAATTGGATATAGGTACATTCATATTAGTGGTTTAGTTCAGATCAGACATATGTATTAGAAACTAATTTCCTGATTATTTCCCAGTTTCCCACAAGCCTATGCTGAATAAAAGGTTCAAACATCCTCTGTAACCCTGGACAATTCTTCACCATGACATAAACTTATTGCAAGCATGCTACTGTGTCATAGTTCCCAAGCATACAGTAGAAAAAACAAAGCAAAATTTTGCTGTTAAAAATATATATATATTTCAGAGTCTTGATGTACCTTTGAACATTGGAGGCAACATTCATTACCACATTGGACCTTGAAGCTTGAATCTGACATTGAATAATCTTTTTTGTTTCCTGTTCCTGTAACAGTACTATCATATGTGTCTTGATTGCAAGGGCGCCATCTAAAGATTCAAAGCTAAATGTAATAAATCTTTGTGCCCAAAATACATTGGGACTTATCCACAAAAAAAAAAAGGTCTTCTAGGTTAGTTCTGCAAAAGGTGCAGCAAGATCAACATAAAACTTCATGTATTAGCTGTACTATAATTCTCACTTGGACACAAAAATTGGGCAGTTTGCAATGACTTTAGGGCGCTAGCTGGAATTGCTGGTTCCTTAGCCAACCTTCCTCTAGCTATGTATGTGAGGGATCTACTGTTTCAAGGAAAATTTTGAAGGAGAATTGCAGATGCATTGTCTTCTCTGGATGATACTTCCAATTTGCCTGATTATCTGAAGTCCTGTGAAATGTCTGTGAGGCTGTAAGACTTTTTCACTGAAACATTGCTGCTGTATTTTGCAAAACGGACAACAACAGCCCTAAATTCAGAGACCTACTGATTGAAGAAGGAAGCCTTTTCAAAGGAGGACTTGAGGAATGGCTATCTACCACAAGCTTTGGTTAATTTTAAGGACACATATGACGTTTTCCTATGGACAGCGTGGGTAATGAATGAATTCAAAGGCACATCTTGGGCAGAACTGTCCAGAGTGATCTGGATTGGTGTTAAGATCAATGAGACTGTGCCAAATAGTTTGTAACAAATGATGTCCAACTTCCAAATTTCTACAGCTCTTCATTTGCCACTTTGCATGCTCCTTGCAATTGGACATGCAGATGGAAGTCTGGAAACAAGTACTAGAAGATAAGAAATATTTAACCCAATAGAACTAGAAAATAATTGCCTTGAACAAAACAAGTTGTTGTTTTATATTGTGCAAGATTAGACGTCTTCCTGGTATAATCTATACTCTGAGGAATTATCAGTTAGCTTCAGCCCTGGATCTTACTTACATGAGACTATGAGAAATTCTTCTCTGGCTGTCCATCTGCCCAGCACATGGATATGATAGATCTTTCTTTCTTTCTTTCTTTCTTTCTTTCTTTCTTTCTTTCTTTCTTTCTTTCTTTCTTTCTTTCTTTCTTTCTTTCTTTCTTTCTTTCTTTCTTTCTTTCTTTCTTTCTTTCTTTCTTTCTTTCTTTCTTTCTTTCTTTCTTTCTTTCTTTCTTTCTTTCTTTCTTTCTTTCTTTCTTTCTTTCTTTCTTTCTTTCTTTCTTTCTTTCTTTCTTTCTTTCTTTCTCTTCCCCCCCCTTTTCTTCTCTTTTCCCAAATCCATTTGGCAGATATTGTAATTTGCTAGGCTGACTCTTCCAAGGGCTTGATATTGAACCTGCCATCTGGCTAACAATGAGGCCAGCTGCACACTAACACCAAGACTTGGTCCCAGACTCACATTTTCTTCATCTGGCTCCTTTTCTATCTGTTCTTGCTCTGTCTGGACCCAATGGACATAATGTTGTGCTAAGTCACATAATATTCTTAGCTAAACCTTCAGTTTCTAGGTACATTTCATGATGGTGGGGGCGTTGTTTCCATGTCCCCCCAGGCAATATTTTATTTTTGCATGTGGACCATATAGGGTGCCAAAAAGAGAAAAATTTGATGAAAGTATTCTCAACTGTCAATAAGCAACAATATCTTCTGGTTGCCAGTAATAGGTTCAGATATATCATTGGATCATTTCCCGCAGAATTTAATTGAACTACTGATCTAACTCAGCAGTTTGATTGATGTGACAGTGTACACAGATTCTTGATTCATAAGAAGTAAATACTTTTCTGTTGCTTAATTAGAGAACATCCTCTAGGACATTTAGAACAATTGAATCTGACATAAGCTCTTGGTATAATGGATGCTATTTGGATCCAAGTTGTTGAGTAGGGGGACTGACTGTCAAAGACACATATTTGTATTCTACACAAGCTTGCTATGGCACCCCACCATGTCTGTCTCTGTCAGGAGAATTAGAGGATCTAGGTGGCTTTGCTGGACATAATCAAATAGTCGTAAAAACAGAAGGAGTGGACTGCTCTGTAAGGGAAAGTGAGCCAGGAGTTGAGCACAGCAACAAAGCAGGTAAGGCACAGGTTTCACCAACACAGCCCCATGGTGCCCCAACAACATAAGCAGGGCAGGTCCAGGGACAGGACCTGGTTTCAGCCTACAGTCAAGATTACCAGACAAGTCTGTAGTGATGAGGCAGATCTGAAGTCAAACCAGGAGGACAAGTCTGCCTGTCAGGGTGAGAACTAATGTCAATGGGGTGTATGACCAGGCAGAGGCACAGCTGAAAAATTGCTGAGACAAGGACCAAGGCTTTCACAAAATATGTTTAATGCCTCCTGCCAGAACATATAGAGTGAGAAGAATCAGATCTATTATACTTTGTAAGTTTAGTTTTGGTAATGTGACATAACAGATGTCTCTCATATATAAAAATATGAAGTAGCTATCCTTTTTCATGAATATACTGAAAGGTATCTTCTTTATTGCTCCACAGACAAGTGTTTCTCTTTACTAACATGATGTTTCAGACACTTTATCCATGAGAGACTGTAAAGTCAATGTCCATGCTGTGATAGTTTGCCTGCTCCTATCCAGTAACATGCCTGTGTCATATCTTCACGGAAGAAAGAGATCACTCTCCCCCAAGGGGAGAATCTTGTTCAACATCTGTTCTATGTCTTCTGCAGCTCCTGCTGTTGCCTCTAACAGATAGGGCCACTCTCAAGTGTAAAGACTCATTTTGAAAATGATCAGTTTCTCTCCAGCTGTTAAATGAAGTACAGTACAAGGACAATCCTTCACATGTCCATGGACATAAGTTAATGATACTATGCAAATCGGGTGTGTGTTGTTCCCATCTAGCAAGCCTTACTGTGTATACCCCAAGGTCTGTTCACCCTGAATCCTGTGAAGCTTGTTGTGGCAGACCATTGATTTATGCTGTTGTTGCCTTAGAAAGCACACAAGGGTTCATATTGCCAGGGATGTGGGATCAATCCTGTAATTACAGTCCATTAGCAGGGAAGCCACTGTTAGGGCTCTCTTGCATTAGAAATAGACCATCATTTCTAAAACTGTCTAAAACAATGAGGTCTATGGAAATAGGTCCCAATTGTGAGGAAGAGGTTTGTACAAGCTGGAGAGGTAATTGCCTTGGAACACAGGTTAGCATGGAGGGAAGATGTTCCTTGTTTCAGTGCCTTAAAAGTAGTACGCTATGGCCATGGCCCACTCCCTTCATTTCAGTGTGATTTTCAAGGCCACATTTGAAAGCAATCTCCCTCCAGGTGGTCTTAGGGTTAGAAAGACTTCCCACCAGATTCTGCTTAGTGCTTTGCACCCTTTTTTCTGCTTCATCCAAGAGAACTTCAAGGAACTGGTTTCAGATTCATCATTACATTTCTTGCACTTCCAGGTCTCTGCCTTATCCAGTGGACAGCCTCCTATCTCTATTCCCACTCAAATCTCTGCTGATGAATTCACTGTTGGTATTTCCCACTATTTAATTCTGAATGTTGAAGTATGGCTGTAGCTGAACATGGTGCTATTCATGGTCACGTTGTCAAGAGCCAACTCCTGTTCCAAAGTATAATATACTACTTATATTACTTTTTTGAGAACAGGTGCCAGCCAGCTGACACAGGGTGCTGAGTACTTCCAAGCTCAAACAGCCAGGTTATTAAAATATTGTTAAAAGAAAACACTGGCTGTCAGTTGTAAACTTGGCTGACATTGGCTGCCTGGCATCACCAGAAACTTAGAATGCTAAGCTAGAGATATTGCTACTGGTAAATTATATAGCTTTAATTGTATCAGTTCTAACCTCCACTGTCAACAGCTGCCAGGCATCTGCATGTTCTTTGTTCTGCTACTGCTCCATTCAGAGAAATAGCAGATTGAGAACCTTCTCTGTTGCTGTCTTCCAAGGCTCCAAACCATGTCAATAGGCCAACAGTGAGGCCATATTCTGCATTTGTCAGATATGATCTTTTTCATACGATCTCTATCTCATGCACTCGCTGAAATGCAACACCATTTCTGTGAATATATGTACAACATTGCCTTTACCACCTCCTTTTCTCTCATTGGTGGAAAACAAGAGAAATTCTCATGGAGAGAAAACTAGAGATTATTAATAATGTCTTCTTCTCTAGATCCTCTTTTACTCTGTGTAATCATTTAGTCATGACTTCCCTTATCTGGTCAGACCAATCTACCTTTTCTTCTGCCAGTTCCCTGCCCAGGCGTCAGCAGTCCAAGGCACAGTGATGCTCAAGCCCCTGAGCTAGGTGACCCTTGGCAATGTATGCTTTTTTCCTGGAACAGTTTATGCCAGTGCAGCTCCCTGGATTTCAGCCCAAAGACTGCACATTAAAGAACTGAAATCAACACTCCCTAGTCTCTAATTCCTAACTCTGCATGTTTATTGTAATCTTCCTGGGCAGTTCATCTAAAGTAAGGGCAATCTCACTCCCTGACCTATAGGTTTTTTCTCTTTCAGCTGGGTCAGCAAGCAGCCTTAGCCAAGAAAGTGTTTAACCCCTTAGCAGCAAGGATTGCACTGTGTGACATTTCCCTGGCTCTTCTACAACAGAAATGTCAATGATCATTAAGATCATCATTAATGATAGTTTGTTTAAAAATACGATAATGTGGATTTCTTGGCATAGAAGTACAGCTCAGACCTTTGGGAAATTCAGATCCACTTGCAGAACTTCATCCTTGCAACCTCCTAGTAATGTAGCCTGAAATAGATTTAGGAAGGCTTGGAATTCTTTGCAGGTTTTGACCTAAACTTCACAATCTGAGCCTGCTTCAGCCTGTGCATTGAACAGTACCTGAGGTACTTATAGGAGCACTGGCTCCTTGAAGCACTGTCTGGTACACACAGCAGCTTCCTCCTTTACCCCATATGTTACACTTAGTAGTTCAAGAGTTTATTTTCCCTGATCATGGTATAAAAGAAAATTGAAATAAAAATCTAACCAAGAACGTGGAAGGTGTTCTTCTGCAAATATTCCTCATTTTTGTTTCTTCTATAATCCTCGGTGTAAAAAATGCTCAGTTTGATAATTGCATTTTATTCTTCTCCTATATTCCCCTTCTCGTCCCAAGCAACCTGTCTGATTCTCACAGTAGCTCTTCTTTGAAAAAGAAAAATCTACACCAAGTATCAGTGACAATCAATATTTAAGGAACATCTTCAAAGACTCCATACTGCTACACTTGGATTGAGGGGCTCTCTCGTACCACCAGCTTGAGCAGCAGGTAGCAGTAGGTATCGCTGTATTTCTGTGCTGTTTTGCAGAAGAGAACTGAGCAAATGTACCCCACACAGATTCATAAAGCCAGGGGAAGGATGTGCTGAGCTGCAGCTGAAGAGGGGGCTCAGAGGAGGTCCCTCCAGTGACTCGTTCCCCATCTGGCCTTTTCCATCAGGTGACTGCATAGTGCAGACACTTTGCTGTCGTGTGGTCACGGTGTACCTGCTGTCCCTGGCAGAAGGAAAGGAGATATTGGTGTAGAAATCTGAGCAGATAACCTAATGGTGGCCAGAGAAGCATGAGCACAAAGAGAGCAGGATTTACTATTTCTCCAGGCACAAAATGTACCTTGGCACTTTTGCTTCTCTCTCCCATGCTTTCTTGGCTCTTCTTGTGCTCTGTGTGTGACTGGGCCAAAACAAACTCACCCTGAGGGACTGTGCACAATCACCTGTCATAGTGGGTCATGAGAAAGTGAGTGGGGAGCTTGAAGTGTTGGCATAACAAGATCTGTGCCTCAGAGTTTTGGCCACCCCTGCTGCACCAGCATAACTAACAGGAGCTACAGCCATCAGCCTGTGTAGGTGCTGCTATGACCTCCTTCAGGTCTGGAGGCTTTTCATTGACCTCTGATGTAGCATTCCTCTAAATAGGAATGTGCTGTTGCAGCTAAATACCTCTTTTCAACCAAGAAAACAGCCAATTTTGAACCCCTCAGACACAGGCAGAAATTTTCAAAAGTGACTTACAAGCAATCACGGGACAATCTTTGTTAGCACTCCACTGGCTGCTGCACAAGCACAGATAGCCCCATTCTAAAGTGCTTACTCTCTAAGAGAAAAGACAATAAGCAGGTACAAAGAGCTATCTAGGCAACAGCTAGAAAACTGGTCAGCATGACAAGCACTAGTTTTGGCACACCAGCAGCCTGCCAATTGTCACATCTTTTGCAGCCATCACAGCAAGGGAGAATTTTTTAAATGGATTTGAAGGAGGGGCAGCAACCACAGAGGTGCTTGTTTGAAAATTGAGAAAGGGAAGGAAGAAAAAAGGCCCAAATAATAATTGAAGTCCAAAATGACATTGAGTGTTCTTGGCTTTTGTTTTTGAGATTGAGTTGTTCTGAGTTGCTGTGGGCATTTTTGGGTGGGGAAGAGACAGAATCTTTTCTGGAATTTGAAAACACATATACCCACATGCACATATGTACACACATACACAAAACTTTTCCCTGTTAACATGCTTTCATTGCCTTCTCAGAGCCTTTGTTATGGTTACATTTGGTTCTTATTTAATCTGTGCTGCCCGCCTCGTGCCTCTGTCTTGCATCCCTCTGTTGTTTAGTAGAGGCTTCTTTCAAGCCTGTCTCCTCACAGTATTACCGACATCTCGTGCCAGGCTTTCTCCTCTATCCTTCTAAGCATTGTTTCTATCTATCTTTTCAACATTCGCAGCACTCAGTCTTATTTTAAAACTTCATTTTTCTATTACTGGTTTTCCCCCACTATTTTTCCCTGTCATTCTTTCTCTGTCTCTTTGTCATTTTCTTCTCCCCTGCAGTAGGCATGCCCTTTACCTTTATTTATCTTCTAGATCAATTCCAGTCTGTGTCTTTTTTTTTTGGTATATATTTTTTTTCTCCCTTCTGGTTGTTTCATTCTCCTTCTCTATTTTTGATCCTCTGAGAGCCTTTTGGTATTTAAGCAATACTTCCGTGTATAATTTTTGTTTATTGTAAGCTGAAGATTCAAAGTCCACCTTGAAAAAAAAGATATTTCCACTGACTTCAGTGTGCCTGCCTGAGTGTTGTAACTTGTAGGATTTGCTTTATTACAGAAACTGAATTTCTGAAGGCTTTATTTATGAACAGGACTATTTACAGATTAAACATATATGTGGCCAGAATCTGAACTCAAAGTACTACACAGGATCACTTAAGTGCAATGTGTGTTTGGAGCCCAGAAAGCCAATCGCATCCTGGGCTGCATCAATAGAAACATGCCCAGGAGGCTGAGCAAGTTCGGAGGAGGGACACAATGATGATCAGTGTTGCAGCACCTCCCCTATGAGGACAGGCTGACAGAGTTGGAGTTGCTCAGCCAGAAGAAGAGAAGATCTGGAGAGACCTTATAGAGCCCTTCCAGTATCTGAAGGCAGCTACAGGAAAGATGGAGAGGTACAAGGGCAGGTATTGATAGGACAAGGGATAATCACTTTTAAGTAAAAGAGGGTAGATTTAGATTAGATATAAGGAAGAATATCTTCACTGTCAAAGTGGTGAGGCACTGGAAAAAGTTACTCGGGGAAGCTGTGGATGACCCCTCCCTGTAGGGTTTAAGGCCAGGTTGGATAAGGTTTTGAGCAATCTACTCTAGTGGGAGATGTCCCTGCCTATGGTAGAGGGCTTGGAACTACATGGTCTTTAAGGTCCCTTCCAAATGTTCTATGATTCTAACTCACAATATCTTTTCTCTGCTACCTATTTATTTCTTCTTAAAAAGACATGAAATTACTTTGGAGAAACATGGTCCACCTTGAGGATCCTTTCTGTTTTAAAAGAACGGACTTCCCTGACACAAGTGATGCTACAGCAACTCCATACTTGTGAATCAGTAGTTGCTCTCAACATGAAAAAACATTTTGATGTTAGCTTTTGGGATATTCTAGATTCAGTATGCCTTCTTTTTCATTGAGTGAAAACACTAGGACATCTGAGTTTTATTCCTTCACGCAGAAAAATGTAAACCACTTCTAAAGACACTATTAAGTATTTTCCTGCCTTCTGTAGTTAAAATAGTTTCATTTTTTGTTACCTATTTACGTTAGGGTTTTTTTCACTGCTGAAGTACAGATCCAGAAAAAGACAGATGGGCTGAATATGTGGGAAGCAGTCAGAGTGATCTTAATGTGAAAGGTCAGAAATGCTCTTTATTAGCCATATGAGTTTTATGGGTTGTAAAAGGAACCATCAAATTCAAGTCAGCTTCCCTGAATTGCAGGAACTATGCCTTTTCCCTATTCTGGATGGTTAAACAAAATGAGAAACATGAAAAAAATACACATGTAGTACAGAGGAGTTATTCAGTTTAATATGTTTCTAATTAAATCTCAGCACTTGATGTGAAGTGCATGAAGAGAGACACTGGGAAACTTTTTCAGTGCTATCATATTCTGCTTATGTTTCTGCCTATTTCTGACCAGTGTTCTATTTTCCTATTAAAAAATGTTCATAAGCTTTCTACCGTTGTTACTTTCACAATGTTATTTCTTGCCAGCATCTTTTCTTTTTCAGTCACAACCAGACAAATTCCTTCTCACAGTGCATAAGTGTTTCCCTTTCCCATTTTCTCTCGTGTTGCAGGAACCATTTCCTCTTCCGCCACCACTATCTCAAATGGGCTTCTCTGTATCAGTGACTCTTTCATCTCCTTTCAAACATCATTCACTCTCTCCCTTGGATAGCCTGCTTAGGCCTCCTGTCACTTTTACATTTAAATTATGGTTCAAATTATAGCCTCATTGTGTAAGCATTTAAGGACTATCATTTGCAGAGATGACTACAATAGGGCAGACTGGTTCTGTCTTATAAAGCAGCCAAAGTGCACAGGTCACAGACTTGTTTAGCCCATATCTCAGCCTGATTTAAAAATAGATAAAAGAAAGATGACTTGGAAGAAGGCTCAGAAAAGTGAGTCAGTGTTCTGCCACCTGCGGGAAAGGTGCTGCTAGTGCAGAACCACCCTCCCTTGCTTTTGGCATCTCACCAAATCATGTCACCATTTGAAGCTCAGTGTTCCCAGCCTGCCTCTGTAGCCAATTCATAAATCGAGGCACTGGATCCAAGCTGACAGTTAACCTCTGAAACTCCCTTCACCAATGATATAGTTTAGGATAGTCCACTTAAAAGCCTCAGGTGTCTGAAATTCAGTGAGATGGATCTGAAGACCAGTTCCTTGCCAAAATTATTATTTAGAAAGGGTCACTAAAATATCTACCTTATTTCCTTCTCTCCAAAGACCAAGCCAAAAACACCGTGGAAGTCTCAATATGAGAACATCCACATGAGCAGTAGATTATGTGTATGAATGATGAGTGAAATTCATTCGCACAGAGCAGGGTCTTTGTACAACTGGAGCCCAGCAAACATCTAGTAATGGCCACAGCCCAACGTGTTTTCTGTGGAACTATCTGTGGGTGTTGTGCCCATGCCTGAACTCTGCGGCAGCAACACCTCAAGTCACAACATTCCCGCGTCCTGGAAAACTCTGGCACAGCACTCTGCTAGGCCTTTTTTGCCTGAGTCTTCCTCTGAGCTCTGTTATGGCTCTTACAGGCAGAGCAGGGTCCAAACCATAATTGTGTGAAGTTGCAAGAACAGGCAAGAACACATCTTATATACCCATCAGACAGGCCTGAAATTAAAATCTGGTATAACAGACAACTATTCTCAGATCGAGCTGCAAACGGTAAATAAATCCACCTTGTAACTTAATGATCCTTGTGTTTCCAACCAGCAGTGAAAACTGCCTGGGGAACAAAAGCTGGAACGGTACGTGGAAGATAGAATGAAGTCATTGGCAATCACATACAGAAAGCACCTGGATTTTATCATTCCATCCCAGAGATACAGTCATGTTCCTTCAGGCCAGAAATCCCCCAGTCAGTGAGGGCTGGGCTTCAGGATCAGTCCCCTGGATACTAGATCCATGCTGCTGCTCATTTCACATTCATACCCCACATCAGACACCCTGCACTGCACAGAGGTTTCGTTACATTACCCCTTCGATCCCTCCTGCTCCCTCTTCCCACAGCTGGGACAGAAATCGCCTGCCTTTCTTGGAATTAATTTCAAAACAGATTCATGTGGTGCCTGCTATTCCCCAACAAACAAATAAATTAGCTGCTGTGATATGGAAATTTGCATGATTCACTGTACTTAAAAACTGTTAGCTGTGAACTTATTAATTGAAAACCACAGGACGATAATAAGTATGTCCTTCAGCCTGAACAAGAGTCCCTTGTTATAATGAACTTGTAAAGCAATAAAAATGTGTTTTTCAAGGAAAACACCACGGCCTCAGGACAGCTGAGGCCCAGTCATGCCTGCAGGTGACAGAGGTTCTTTTAGGGAGGGAAGTACAGAGCTCCCCTGCCAAAGCTATTGCACCCCAGCTGCAGGACGCAAGCAAGGCACAGGGGTCCCCAAGGGCAGCCGTGATAGCTCTGCCTCTCCCATCCCTCTCCAGCAATCCTGCCTTCACCTTTGGCATGCTTTCTCCCCACCCTTTTGCCACAGCCGGGTTGCAGGAGATGGCTTTCTCTTCCCTCCTTCAGAGCTGCCCTGGGAGCTCTTCCTGCTTCTCCTTCCTCTGGCTTCCCCACACACGGAAGGGGAGAAACGATTTAGCCCTCTTGTAATATTACCTTTCAGCTGACTCTTCTTTCCTTGCAGAATACTGTACCTGTTGATTTATTTGCTCTGCTTTGGTCACATGTGCTCACATGGGTGTCCTTGTGCCTTGCGTTTATTGCAGACCAACTGGTTTTCCCTTCTTTTTCTTTAGAAAATTCTTAAGCAAGCTGCATTTATTTTGAAAATGTGATGCAAAAGCTAAAAAACTAGCAAGCCTGTATTTTCCTTTCCGTGTATATGCAAGGTAGCTCCCACATATAACAAGTTCCCCATATGCGTTTGCACATCTAATACATGGAGTCTGGGCCCGCTTCCACCTTGACTCACAATCTGCAATCCCAGTGAAGCCAATAGTAATTGCCTGTCTGCACTGGAATATTGTACCACATATTTTCATACACATTAGAATTTTCAGGCAGGAAACCATTAGTTAAACCTGCATTGACAAAGCATGGCAATGTTTGGTATAAATCCTGGCAGAATCATCCACTGCTTTGTTTTCTGTGTTTTTCTTTCTTCTCTGTTTTCCTTCATTTATTCAGAAGGAAAGAAAGAGACTACCTCTAGTGCTTGAATTTTAATTCTTTGCTGCACTGTCCTTGGGCAGAACTGGGTGTTTCTAAGAGGTGTAACACATTGTGCAGCAAAAGCATGAGTGTAGTGCCAGTGGTTCTAATGCCAGGGTTTGTTGCTGCTTTCCTTATTAATGGCTGTTACATATTCTTTTTGAAATACATTGAAAATACTGATATTTAATCTAACTTGAAAATTACAACCCTCAGAAAAATACAGAAACAACTGTCAAAGAACCATAGCATTTGTGGGATTTAATTCAAACACAGATTTATATCTCTGTTGTTCTTGATGACAATAGCAAACTACTGCATGCGTTGCAAAGCCACAGATTTATTTTTTCTGCAACATACACTAGCCATGTGAACCTGATGCCAATATTGGCTCAAAAAGGCAACCCATATGCATTGTGGAAGATACTGTCTTGTGAAAGATACAGTTTGTGGGGTAGGACAAGAGCATGAGGCAAAGATCTAAAGATTTTATAGTCAGCAATAGTGGAAAAAATATAACTCAGTTTAGAAATAAAGATTTGCTTTATCTGCCCTATAGAAAACAAATTATTCTTGCCCTACCTTCAACTTTTTCTCATTTGCTTGGGGTTTCTCAATCCAACATTTTATGCCACTGTGATTTTTAATCTAGTGTTAATGTAGACGAATGACTGCAGTGGTCCAGCCAGCAAAGCCAGGTCTCAGGCTGGGGGGTCAGCAGATGTGCGTCATCTGGGATCCGTCTTCAAAGGGGACTCCAGATCACTAGATTCTTGCTATTGTTTGTAACATCACAGCCACCACTGTTACTTGTTTTCTGCAAAGCAAAATGAAATCAGAATAACATTTCGGGCTAATTAAAATGTTCTTTTCCAGTTTACTCTTAATTTTACATCCCTTAATTATTTTGCATCTTGTATCAAAACCACAAACTTTGTATTTGAAAGCTGGCTTGCTCTCACTAATCCTTCACAGAGGGTAATTATGATTTTTTTTTCTCTAAAATGTAGAACGGAGTATCTGCAACAGATCTAGCCGCTGGATAAAACCACTAGACCTCCAAACCTAGTGTAGGAACAATTGATTTCAACTTGTAGTCCATCGACTAATCATAAGAGTGTTACAAAAAAACCCAAGTTCATATATACTCTCAATATCTACAGTTCCTCTTTAAAAATCAGAAAAACTAATTCAAAGTCAAGAACATGGAAATCAAATTTCTGAGAAAAAAAAAATATCAGCCTGTGTGTAAAATTTTGGTTCTTGTTAAAAGAGACTTCTATTTGTCTAAAGGACACCTTTTTAAAAGACATAATTTAACCAGAAAGGCAGGAAAATAATTTGAGCTCACTAAATGAATGCACATGACTAAAACATGAAAAAAACAAGCTTGACATTCAAGATACAGCTGAAGTTAAAGGGCAAGAAAATCTAATAAATCAGAAAAACACTTTTATATCAGAAAAGCACAAAAATCTCATCCATGTCTATCACAGTCACGGAAACATGGCCCATGTTATGATATTCTGTTTATTTTAAACTAAGTAATATCTCACAGTTACCTCATAGAATTCAGATAATATTGGCAGTGTGAGACCTAAGGGCAGGCACATGAGCTGCGCAACTCTCAAGACACCTTTATGAGATGGTCCTTAATGCCTGATTCTAGTCACTTAAAGGAAATTATAGAACATCTTAATAAAGTGGGAAAGAAAGTCAGGCAATGGATAGATACAAAAGGAATCTGAAGATACACTATCCTAGATCCAGATCAGAACTACAAATATTAAAATAATATTATTTTTGAAGCATCGTACCTCATCAGCATTATCCTGTTTTATCATTCCAATTGGCCTATTTGGTTATGCGTTAATACATCATTAGTTTGTATCAACACTTTTAAGAAGTTAAAAAAGAAAGAAAATTACTGGAAAAAAAAGTCAAAAAAAGGTCAAAATGTGGCCCTACATATCCAACTCTCTGGCAAGCTGCAAGGGATTATTACATTTTTTAATACAAAAACATAGAAATATTAGCTTTTGCATTTATGAAAAGTATCTTATGCTACCTCCCTTTATCAGCTCCAGGATTGTCAAAGAATCTGTTTTAATGGTAGTCCTTCTTAAGAGTTTCTGAAGTGATATGAGGAAAACAACAAAATAGACAGGAACTAAACTCAATTAAAAAAATCCTTCTCAGGTCATTTAACATGTCAGAAATAAAAGACTGCAACATGACCAGGGTCCCCTTGGATTAGTCTGAGTGTATAGGCAGCGCTGTAATGCTCACTTTATGCATCAAATTTTGAAGCTGCAATTTTATCCTCCATAAGAAAGAAGCTGTAATGTTTTGCTTGGAGAAATTTTAAGGACATGCCCTTTAGTCCTGGCATGCCAAAGGCTGTAACTAAACCAGTAGTAGGGGAGACGGACATGAGCATCACGTGTTCTTCGCTACTGGAGTGAAAGCATAAAAAGACCTCATCGTCCCACTCAGACAGACACTCACTGACAACTCCTTAAGTTAAATACAGTCATCTCTGTCTGAACCTCTGCTGTGCTGTGGCTGCAGCTAAACACTATTCCCCTCATGACTTGGGAGTGCAATCCAAGGACTGCATCTCTGCGCGACGCCACAGCCAGCTGTGGGGACAGATTTCCTAAGGGCTCTGGCAAAATGATGCATGTGTGCATCTACTTGCAGTGGGGCTAAGGCTGATTTGTCACTTCACAACTATTTGCTCAGTGGAAGTCACCAAATGATTTTTTCTTTTTTTTGGTGTATCATCAGCAAAGCAGCAATTCAAATTTTGGAGAAAACTTGTGCCACTACCCTATTCATTGTAGTTGTTCTAAAATCACTGCTTTATGTTAGCAGGAGAGGTCTCCTTGGAAGTGTGAGTCATGCACTTTTTGAGATTTGTGGGCTTCCTTTCTTCTGAATCACAGAAAGTTTATCCTAGGATAGGGCATATGCCTCCCTACAGGGATCAAAAGGGGAGTCAATGAACTTTTTTTCCATTTTTGTTTCCTCCCAAAATTGAAGAAGCTGAGTGAAGAAGTTTTATTTCATCCACTAAAGTGAGTTTACAAATTGCACTCCACATCCTATACAGAGGACATTCTGCTTTTGGAAATAGAAATCGTTCTCTTGTTCTTTCTCAGATCAGCTTGGCACATCCTTGTCACCTGCCCATTTAATATCGGACAGTAAGTAGCAAGAGGTAAACAGCAAGAGGTAAGAACTGCTGCTTTGTTTAACCTGAGAATTGCTATATGCTTATCCAAACCTTATCTACATCCTCCTACAAATATGTGAACCTCTGGCTATGAGAAATATTTAGACACCTGCTACTGAAATTAATGGGAACTACAGGCTCAGAATTCCCAGGACAATGAGATATCTTAAGTCTACAAAATTAGGCTGAAAATCTCCCAGGAACAATTTTTCTCTCTCATCATATTTACTACTTCCCACCAGGCAGGAAATATGTGAAGCATAGGCTCACTTGTGGTGTGCTGGCAATCTTGAATTTTTTTATGGGAACGAACCAGGAGACAGGGCAGGACAGTATACATGGAGGAAAAATAAAAGTATTTTAAAGTAACTGAAAAGATCCAGTGTCTGAAAATGCTCCATCTGGGATTGTCTCAAGATTCTGAATAGATTTTCAGTTGGTTGTAATTTTCATCCCAACAGATTAAGCTTTCTTTAATAAAAGGGAGGTTTCTCTGGAAAGTGCAAGGAAAATGGTTCCTTAGGCCCCTTCTTATAATGTAAAACACATGGGCATGCTGCTCAGCTCATGCACTACTTTTCTGCATTCAGTGAGTCTCTTTGCAGATGCAAGAGTTTTGGGAAAGAATGAGGACTTCAGCTTTCAGCGTGGTAGGATCAGGATAGCATTTTACACACTAAATCAAGAGAAGAAGGTTCTTTTCCATTTAAGTAGTCCCTTCAGGAAAAATGGCTTTAGGATAGCTTCTGCAGTTTCTAAAGCTTAAAATGATCCCCTGGAGAAAAAGGATACAGTTATGAGGAAGAATGGGTACTGTAAAACAGCTTGCTGCAAAGGTCCTTAGCAGATGAGAGAAACTGGCTAGTTTACTTGTAATTCTCTCTTACTTGGTTTTATGGCTTTGGTTGCACTTTTTAAAATGAAGCCAATTTTGTGGTTTGATTGGCTGCTTCCAATGTTGAATAAATACTGCAGATATAAAAATGCACATACATTTTAGTAGAATGAAATTATACCCAGTCACACTGAATACCGCCTTTCTAGTCCTCCTACACAAGCATTCACAGGAAGTCTTTCCCCCTCTCCCCATGAAAAAAGATACATTCATATCTGCCAGGTCTTGCATAACTGATGAAAGAGCTGAGTGCACATGGATGACACAACTCACAGTTATGATGATGAACCTGTGCTTCCCCAGAGGAAGGCTGGTATATTACAGTTCATAGAAGTTTGTGTGTTGCTGGCTGTTTGGTGAGATACCACTGAGAAATCCAGGCAATGTTCATCCAGGCAAAGGATGAACTCCAGCTATGGAGCTGGAGTGAGTCTGTAGAAGCTCTGTCCTCCCATCCTGCCCCTTAGCCCCAGGGCACTGAATGCAATCTAAAATATAACATGTCATGCACATAAATATAGTCAATTCAAAATGTGGCCCATCATTTTATAAGAAGGCATGAGACATCTTGAATGCCATCTACTGAACTCAGAAGTTGAAATGAACCTAGTTTCCTCCTCTAGAAAGACTTGGGCACTGACCCAGCGGCTGAAATTCAAATATTGAAAGTGGTGGCTGTGGAAATTAATCACAATCTTTCCAGATGCCACTACAGGGGCTTATGCAACATTTCCAGTCCCAGCTTCTGCAGCGCCTGTATGGGCTAGAAACGACTTTGGGGAAATTAGTCATTTGCCTCTGTAGTTACAATACTCTCCCCAGACACGTTCCTCTGGTACTGACTAACATCTCTCCAAACGGAGAGTGGGCAGGGGCAGGTGTCTCTCCCTCATTGCCCTCCACATACTTCCACCAGAGCCACTTGAACTCAAACAAGTTTGAGTAGGGGTCTTCAAACAGGCTTTCGTGTGCTCCTACCCTCTAAACCTTATGACGTGCTGTCTAGGAGGTAGGACCAAGAGAGATGCCCAAAGCAACCTTTCTGCTTTTGCATCACTTGAATTTAGAGCACAGCTATCCATCTGCCATTGTAACCAGGTTGGTAATCAACTGAGCATCTTCATAAGATTTCCTTCTAAGGGGGCCAGTTAGCTCAGTGGTTTGAGCACAGTGCTGACAATAATGACAACACTGAGATCGTGGTTTCGATTCCCACTCGGTCCCCATGTGTGTTGCGTGGTCTAGTCGAGAGGTGGCATCCCTGCCCATGACAGGGAGTTTGGACTAGACGGTCTCTAAGGTCCCTTCCAGCCTAGGCCATTCTGTGATTCTATGATTCTTTTGGGGGCCGGTTAGCTCAGTCCGTTAAAGCGTGGTGCTGATAACACCAAGGTTGTGGGTTTGATCCCCACTTGGTCCCCATGTGTTGCCTGATCTAGTTGAGAGGCGTCCCTGCCCATGACAGGGAGGATGGATTACAAGATCTTTAACGTCCCTTCCAGCCTAGGCCATTCTATGACTCTTTTAATTGTTGGGGATTTTGTTTCTCAAAACCCCTTCGCAGCAGCAACAATGGCTTCTTTGCCAGCAGAGTCCTCTAGCCAGGGTATCTTAAGAATGAATGTGGGCTTTGCATTCCTCACATCTGCAGGAGATCAAAAGTCTGACCTTCATTGTATGTACAAAGTGACTTGATATTGTGAGAGGACAGTGAGATCAGTTCCTTCATATAACACATAGTTAAGCTATAGAATGCAGAGTTGTAGGCTGTTGTGGTGACAGACGTTTCTGGGCTTTAAAAAGTTTTTTAGAAAAGTGCCTAGTAGGCAACATCAAGGCCCATCAAAACAGAATAAATCTCTTTTGGTTCAGGAGCACCCTGAGGGTGCTGGAGGAGTTGTGTCACTATATACTCACCTTTGTCTAACACTTTGATCTCTGTTGCCTGTCAACCATTGGCCACTATTAGTGACATGCCAAATGGACAAGACTGACGTTTAATCTGTTTTTTTGTAGCTATTCTCATATTCTCTCTCTTCTGACTATCTTTTGCTTGTATATATATCTGTAACATCTATCTCTATCTCTGTCTCTATCATATATATCTATATCTATATCATCTATATCTATACATCTATCTATCATCTGTATCTGTATCTATCTATACACACACAGAGCAGGGGACAGGGGACAGGGAGCAGGGGTCTCTTTCAAATAGACTGGGTTATGGGGCCAAGTTCTAAGATAGGATCATGCTTGAATCCATTTTGAAAAGCTGCCATTCAAGAAGTAGAAGGTATTCTTGCTGTAGGAAAGGCCAAAAGGCCTTACTATATAGCTATAGGGTATAGGACAAAAAAATATATATATAAATTTTCAGGTCAAAATTCCAGTTTGGAACAGCCCAGTGCTGAGATTTGAGATTTCATGGGCTTATGGTGCGTGTAATAATTTTCTCATACTGCCTTCAGGAAGGCTTGTTAGAAAGCAGGATTTTCATTTTCTTCTAGTATAGCTTCAAAAATGCGTTTGGCAGTGTGTAAATTAGCTGATGTAGCTAACTCTTCAGCTCCACTGACCACTACATTCACCTTATGGGCTAGAATATTCCTAATGACACTCCACCACATCTTGTTGAGCCAGAGATGCTATGCTAATGTATAGATACACTGGATATAATAAAATCCACTTTCCATGTGTTGGTAATAGTAGAGCATTTATGTTTGTTGCACATGCACATGGGATGGGTGCACGTAAGATGCTTTCGTCTACTAAGTGTAAGATACACGTGAGGTTTGAACAAATCTTTCTTTCTGTCGTATAAAGGTAAGGTCCAGATTCCCATTTTAAAGATGAGTTTAATAAAGTGAACGATAGAGCCAGATTAATTTTGTTTTCATCTGTAGGTATTATACCAGTGGGAAATGCCATCTGATAAAAGGTCTGATTCAGCTGCCAACCTTTTCTGAAAAAGCATAATAAAATAAAAGCTATCTTCAAAGGACATTGATATATTTATGTACTGAAATTAAAAAGTAGATACTTCAGTCTACTTCAGTCTACTAAATTTGACTGAGTTTATGCCATATTTCTCCAGTAATCCAGCAGCTTGGCTTGGTGTAATCCAGCAGTTTGTGTCTCAGGGTCAGTGGCCCTGACTGTTACTCCTGGAGCTTGTTTTTTTTCCATGTAATAAGCTAACTGTGTGAGTTACCAGACCTCAGTTCTGCATAAGGAGATGAGCATTGTTCACAAGGAGAAAAGAGACTGTTTTGAAACTGAGGAAATAAAAGGTAGTGAAGTGTCTTTATTTTAATTCTAGCCTAGCAAACTCAGTGCTGGCAGGCTCAAATCTATGTGGAATCACTACCTTTGACAGTCTTGAGATATCAGCAAAATTAAAACTCTGAGCACAGAGATTTTTCTTTTAATTGGGCTTGCTGCTTCCAGTAACAAATTGCAAACATAGACCGAATGTAGATGTAAACAAAAATCTGCATGTAGAACCCCTTGTACTGTTCAAATAGACACCAAACAAACTTCTCAGCATAAATGCTCTTCCCGCACTACCCTCTGCACTCTCTTTACATATATACAAATATATAAACAGAACCACGTATTTCCATTTGCTTTTTCCTAGCCTTAGAAAGTATGGGCATTTATCCCCACCAGACTGTTTATAATGATGCTCTAGGTTTAGCTGCATGTCCCCTTTGGCTTTTCTCCTGAAGCAGAGAAACATTTGCACAGAGCACACCAGGTGTTACTTTCATATCCTCAGACATACTGGAATATATTAACAGAAACACCAAATCAAAACACAGCAAAATTAATGATCACTGCTAGGCTGGAGAAACCAAACTCCTTATTACCAAACAAGAGTTGTGTGTATTGTTTCTGTTATCTTAGTTCTTAGATTATTATAAAATCAGATACCAATGGCTAATTAGCTGTTCTAATTGCTAGTTTAAGTTTGCATAAATTATACTGAAATGCCCAACTTTCTCTTGCTTTAATCAATATAATATGTCTAAAAAGTTGCTTGGGGTTGTGAGATAATGAGATAACTAAAGCAGTATCCTGTAGACTTCATTATTATAGGCTTCGGCCAAAAGAAATATCAGTATTTCCAAATTATCCCCACTTAAAGAATGCAGTCTGAAGCCTACTGCTCATCAAGCAATGGCTCATCAGCCCTGTTTCTCTTATAACTACTGCCTGACAATAAGACTATCAAATAAAGTGTAGATTGAATAATGTAAATGGTTGTATCTTTTCCAAAACCCTCAAACTCCTGAACAATACAAACTGCACCATTGTTTCAATGTGTGGATTTAATCTTTGTCTGGACTGGCCTCTTGAGAGGAACGTGTAATACTGTGAGGGCACAATTTTGGCCAAAACTAACTTTCTTTCAGTCATGATCCTACTGCAATCCAAGTTCACTTCCAAGGAACTGTAACCTGCTCTTGGTTGTGACACTAATACTTTAATGCAGGGGTTACTTCTCTAAGCACTATGGCCATTTACAAATGAAGTAAATTCTTTAATTTCCTAAAGAGATGACATCTCTCTCTCACTTGCATCTGCTGCTTTAAAGCCCTTGATTATGAGCAGATTCAAATGATTTTAGTATAAAATACCGTTTTATGTAGCAATGACATAAGTGAAGGATAAGAATCAAGAAAAATATCACTGTGGTAGAAAAGGTGGAAATAAGCACAGTGAAAGTGAGCTTTATTGCTCATATATTTTTTATATGATAATCTTCATAGTTTTAGGTAACACTAGCTCTTCAGCTGTACAAATAAGACATCTATTCGTCTCAAATCCTCCCAAATTACTTAAAAATCCAAAAGATGATTTCAGTGGAACTTGGGCATCTAAGTCCAAAATTGTGGTTCACAAAATGAGTTATTTGCTTGTAGTTGTGCCAACAAAGTTTCCTTAGGGACAAAGGTTTTGCAGGTGTTCACAACCCCTTCCACCTTGGCCAACATAAGCAGTCTGTCACTTAGGCCATGTTTAAACTCATTCAAGGTCTACCATTCAGCATTCCCCAAATAAATTCTAAAGAGTAGTGATCTCATTGTCATATACTGATCATACAATGGAAGAACCATGTTTTCCGTAAAATGTAGAGGTGTTGACTATTGATGTCATCTGTTAAGATTAAGATAGGATGAATTTGAGATCCCGCTAGACAGGAGGGAGGAAAATAAAAAGAATTATTCTTTTGGTGAGAGAAAGGTTCATTCAGCTGGGAAATGGGCTCGGCTACTGTACACCAGAGTCCTACTGTCTTTCCTTTGCCCTTTCTATTGGCTTTCCTAGGTAAGCCTTCACTCAGTATCTGGCCATTTTGAACTCCATTGAAAGGCTCTCGTCCCTGACCCAGAAGAAACAGAAATCCAACTTCATCTTTGGAATTTGCACAAAGAACTAAGTACTAATGGTGGCTGTGGTCACAACAAACAGAACAAAACCATTAAGTATAAACCTAATTAAACCCCGGATTCTGAGGGGTCCTTTGTCATCACAAGGAACCAGGGACTATCATGCAAATCTAGATCAAAATTTCATATCTACTGTGTATTTACTTAGGACTACATTTTCCTGATATATGTGTCATGATATTAAACCATTAAAATGAGAAGAACGTGGGCAGGAAGGTAGAAAAAAGGATCCATGTTTAAAATTTTGATTGTATTCTTTCAGTGATACAAGAGCATTTACTTTTCAAAATAATAAATCGTCCCCTTGCTTTTAGAATGAATTGAAATTTAAGTTACTTGGACCTCATTGGAAGACCAAGGGATGGGATATGGTCCTGGCTGACAGTGGAACTGAAAATAAGATTATCCATTAAAGGAGTACAATCAAAATAGTTTCTGCATAACACCTTCATCTGTGACCTTGAAGATCAATCCTTATGGATCCAAAGTCCATTCTTTCTCAATGAAAAACCTGGAAACAGTTATGGTAAACTATGGGAGAGCACAAATATAAGAACTAAGATCGGTATGGGTGCTCTGAAAGAAAGCCTGTGTCTTTTCTTGAAAGGAGGAGAGGATATTGCCAAAATAAACCCATTAATTACTGGTTTGTCGTGGGGGTCACAGAGTGGTTTGGGTAGCAGATGTCAGAAACACATGGACATCTCCCAAGTGAGGAAGAAGAGATATTAAAAAAAACACCAACAATTGAGGGGCATAATCTGATAAGTAATCAAGAAATTGAATGTCTGAAGAATGAGGGATATTTGAGGCCAGAGTGGATCCAGCATGCTGGAAAAATATGGCATTCAGAGACATGGGGGAAAGAGCAATCACTTTAGTGCCTTGCAGATTTATAACGCATATCCATAATGGCAGCACCTGTGTATGCAAATGTACTGTATGCATCCATTTAATCATTTATATTTTCTGAGATCATAGCAAATCTACTTTGCTTTTATTTTTGCTTCCAGCCACAGAACTTACATTATCCAAAAGTTTTTGGATTTTACATTATTCTAAAATTCTCTTTCTTCCTTGAGTTTCTCATCATTTTGTTCTGAACTTTGTTGCCCTCCTCTTTTGTCCTGATTGCCACTTCACAACTGGACAGCAAGTGAATCCACTTACTGCGTCTTTATTTCTTCATTGGTACAGAGAGTGAACAGAATTGATCCTAACATTTGCCATTATCACCCTCCCCAAGTCACAGCCCTCCATGGTAAATTGTTCCCATTCAGAATGTCTGTCATAGTGGCCCAACTAATTCTTTGTTCTTAAGAATTAAAATAATTTTTGAACCTATTTGTTTGATGAACAACACCTCTGCATGTTTCTGTAAAAAGTCTGGCCTCTCTCTCGAGGGTCTGCAGGATATATAAGCTACACTTGTGGCATTCAAATAAAAATGGAATAAAACAAAGAAAACTTCTTGTGTGTTATGCAGCATATGCAGAGATGAATGCATCTGAGATAAGGTGTGAGGTTGAGGAGTTTGCAGGTGCTCACCTGTTATAGGATCAGAATTACATACTATGCTAGCCAGTGCTGATAAGGAAGGGATGGTTTCTTTTGCTCACACCTGACAAATTTGCTCCTGGTTGTACATGTTGAAATTCTGAGTTGGAGAAGAGAGACAGAACCCAGGATTCTCAACAGAGAGCGTTTTCAGGTGCCCTCTGAAAAAGTCAAAATTTTACTTCAATTCAGTCAGCCTATTTGCAAAATAGACACAATAATGCTATGCACTGCTAGTGAAGGAATCTAATTCTTTTCTGGTTGATTTTTTGGTTGGATATTTTTTCCCAGTAAGGAGCTGGAGACAGGGTATCCTGCCAGAGGAATGCTGATCCTAGGGTGAGTGGATGAGTGAATTGATACAATAGGCATAAGGCGTTTTTTTTTCCTGTCTTTTTTCTTCTACAGCCGGAACCATTTTGTTACCACAGTGTTGCGCAGCTTTCTGAAAAACCACCAGGGAGGTGGTGTTAGTCCTCAGCTTGAAAAGGAGAGGCACTTGCTGTAGGGAGGAACCAGCGCCAAAGTGGAACTCCAGCCAAACAAAGTGTGGCGCACCCAGCAACATTCCGCTCAGCTCAGGTGCTGCAGCCACAGACACATCTTTGCAAAGACATCTTCCGTTATAATGGAGCTACAGCAAAGTCTGATACTCAGCCAGCTCTTTTTAAAGAGGCTGAGCACCCTGCTAAAGCCAGTCTGATGAAGTAAACTTGGGCCTAGTGCCTCAAAAGTGTTTGTTTACATGTCTAATTCCTGTTCTAGTTAGATGCCCAACACCTTTGAAGAGTTATGTGTTAAACCAAGATCATTTAACAAAGAAATGTCATACTGTCATGAAAATAATTTATAGTTTTTTCATGCTTCTCAGTGCCTCAGACTTATCTGTGCAGGATTCCTGAATGATAGAAAATTATTATCTCTGCTCAGAAACGTGGTACATACAGTGGGTTAGGTCCATTGTCTACATTCACAGAGGGAACATGCTTCTGAGCTAGGGTTTAGAGCCAGGTCTCCTGAGTCCCAGTGCACTAGACAGGCTATCTTTCTCCTTCAGAAAGATGACTGGAAAGCCTCTGAGGCAAGAGATCTGCATTGCTTGTCTAACTGCAACAGTAGGGAAAAATTTAAATACTAGTCAGGGTCAGGTTTGTGGAAATTATGACTTAATTATGAAAAGTCAGCATGAATTCACAGAAGCAGGTCTGTGCTTAACAATCCATTGATGGTGGGGGTTTTTTCAGGGTGGGTATAAAAATATCTGATAACAGGAGTCCATACATTATGTTTAACTAGATTTTTATGTAGAAATTCAGGTTCTTTGTGTTACATGTCTGACTTTGGAGAGTGAAGGGATGCAAAAGAAATCCCCTTTTAACACCTGCCTGTGGCAGCTTTCTTTACTACAAAGACTTCTCTCTCACATCACAGAGATGAGGATGAGAAGACAGATTTAAACCTCCAGGAGCTTCAAAACACAGTAAAGAATATTAGAAAGAAGGAATTGCTCGTGGGGCCATTCACACTGGGACTCACCAAGGAGATGCAAGCCTCTCAGGGGCCATTAGCAGTCCTGGACCCTATCCTGCATCAGCCCCTGCGCCACACAGACAATTTGGGTGCCCTTGGCTGGGGAGGTACCTGCAGCTAGAGGAGGGCTGGAGTCCCCAGTTTAACTCCTGCCCCGTGGAGAAAGACTGATGGCTTCCAGGTACATGCCCTTCTTCCTATTCTCTTTCTCTGTGTTTGCAGTCTCAGCCTTCTTGGGATATCCGATTTCAATTAGCTATGAACTAGCTCAAATATTTTTTTAAGAGGTAACTATGCTAACAGTTTAACGTGTAAGGACGTGACTAAAACAGAGTCACAAGGATTAGCATGAGGATCAATTTTCTTCACTTGATACATCCATGACCTGGAAGGAAAAAGATGCAGTAAGTGGATTATATTTGCTGATGATATAAAGTAAAAGGGCAGTCAAAACAAAGGAGAGTAACAAAATTCAGAATACGTGGTCTAGGAGCTGGAAACAGATAACTAGCTTATAAGTTTCAAAGTATGTAAAGTAATGAATCTGGGAACAAAAGTCACGAAGAGAGAATGTCCATTCAATAGCCACATTACAAGATATTATAGAAGTGGCAGACAAAGCTCTATCAAAAGCAAAAGTGCTGAACAGCAGCATGAAGCTGGAAAAAATTTCTAAACTGTAAGACAGAGAAAGGTAACTGTAAAGCAGGAAAAAAATATTCAAATCCTGCAAATGAGGCTGGTTTTATGACAAAATATTGCATATTTTTAACCAACTCTGAAAAATATGTTGTTGAAAAAAAAAAGTGGTAGATTAGGCCTCTGCCAGAAACTGACAGCTGTTGAAATATCTTGATTATCCAGGGACTGGAGATGAAATCCCGGTTTCTAGGGCTGAAGACAGAAGATTAAAAGGAAACCTTGCTGCGGTACATGCAATCCTAAGGGGAAAAGAGAGGAGAAACAATACAAGGCTCCTGGAGCTGGTGACACCGCCAAGAGCAGGGAGATGTGGACGTTGGTGGACGGCAGGCACTGGCAGGGCCAGGCAGGACTTATGTGCAAGGGGAGTGAATCACCCAACAGACCAGGGGAAATGGCAGGGTCAAGAAGCATAGACAATCTAAAAAAGTTGTTTGATGTGTCTTTATAAGGCAGGACCAGTGACGAGGTACACTGCTAACACCTGAAGGGGGTCAGTCACACACTTGCATGGCTCCTCTCCCCCATAGTTGTCCACACAGCTCTAAGGCCTTACTGGGAGCCCACAGAGGTGAATAGGGATCTTTGTGCTGACTGCAGCAAGGGCTGGATCAGATCCCACATGGAAAGTGGCCTTTCTGTCGCTCTGTTTTCCCTTCCAGCAGCCACTAATTAGCTGGCTTACTTGTGACGCGTTGCCAGTTGCTCCGCGGTGCTGGGCCCGGGGCTGCCGCCTGCGGCCGCTTCAGGAGCTTGCTGCCCCAGCCGCCCTCAGCGCTCCTCTTTCTTTTCTTCTCTGTATGATCTGTGCTTGCTGCTCATTTGTCACAGCCATTAAGTTGTCTTCCTCCTTCTCCCCTTGGCTGCTGGCAGCATTCCCCTCCCCAGGACCTCCTCTGTCACAGGAGCAGCCATGTCTCTGCTTCCCCTTCCCGCAAAGTGCCTGAGAACGGCACAGACCATGTCTGCCCCATTTTGTTCTACTACCCGTTCCCTGGCATTTCTCTGGTCTAACAGTCCCCTCTGGGTAATTGCTGTGTCTGAACGGGACCTTCTGGGCCACCTCTGACAAACACCGCACTCGGGCGACTCTTGAAGTCTGCTGCCAGCTGCTGCTGCATTAATGCCATCATGTCATTAGATTTGCTGGCCTGGGGTGAGGCAGGCCAGAAGGGTAAATGCATGCACACTCTCTCACTTGATGCTTCTAAAATGAAGGACCCTGTTACACAAATTTCATTATTTTTTGGTCCTAGAAGAGCCCACAGTATCTGAGCAGGCTGGAAATTTCCATATGTTTTCCTCTCAGCCTTGAAATATATGTTAACTGAACTGTGAAAAGCAAATCATTGACCACAATTGTCAGAACAGATTCATACTAGCAGTATTCAACTTTGCATTATCACCCCACTGAAAGCTTTTGGATTCAAATCCTTTAGCTGATATTCTACGATCAGTTTTACGTTCCCAAATCTTGATAATAGTTCCAAGCCAACACATCTGTCTAGCAGCGCAAATGCCCATCAATGACCAGCCCAGTGAAATCAAGCCTTCCCATAGGTTGACAATGTCCTATGCAGTGTGAAAGGGAGCAGATGGGGAGTCCCACTCCTTAGTGAAGTTAAGGCACAGAACCAGCTTGTTCTTTTCCAACATCTTTTGAGTCAGTCTGAATGCATCACAAACCATGGAGGCACAAACTGTATTTGATTAGTTATAGTACTAAAATAAATTGAATAATTTGGGTTGTGTGACTTTCCCTATGACAGATAAAGCCAGAAACAGCAAATTCCCTAGTGGGTATATATAATTAATGTATGATGAATTTATAATATTTTTGCTTTTGACAGACATTTGGAAGACATTGGGACCTAGTCTGCTACCACACTTTCTAAATAAAATTTCACTTTTATTTTTTTCTGTCAGCGAATTCACCGATAAGAGAGAAAAGATCAGAGGAAGAGATACATCTGGGAGAAGGTTTTACAGTATTATTGGGTCTTTGTTCCAAGGAATTTCTGCGTCTTGGGGATCAAGGTGAGCCTCCCATAATGCACCTACTAGTAAGCAGGTATTAAAAGAAAGTCCTTCTAGGTATTTATCTTTGAGACATCAGACTGTAAGATGAAAAGATGGCCCAGGGATTTGCTGACCATCACAGACAATGACTTGCTATGATTAAAGCTATATATGTTACCTGGACCAAACTACATCAAAGTGCTAATTAGGGAACATGTACTCCTGACTGGTTGCCTCTGAGGCTAATATGCTTTCATTTGTGTTAAAAACCCTAGCTGATGCAAAGAATCAGCATGAGCTAGAAATATATATCTATATAATGGACAGTATTACTGCACTCTACCATCTTCTCTGTGATATATTCTCTCTATGCAGAGAAAAAAAAAATGTTTATTTCACGGTGCTGAGACATCCAATTAAAGAGCCTTATCCTACCAAATCACCTTCCTGAAAGTATAAATGAAAGAAAATCAGTCTGATTCATTTATTCCTGATGATAAGTACTCAACTACCAGTTTTCAGGAACTTCTAATCCTATATTATTTCCAAAAAGCTTGCTGTAATCGGGATAGGCCACACTTAAACAAAGAAAAAGGGAAAAAACATCACCCATTTGTTATACATAAATATAGATTTTTTTAAAAAAAATTAACTAATTTGTCAAGGCAAGTAAATGATAGGTAACAGATCAAGCAGTATGTACAACAAATATATATGGGTAACACACTCTGCCAAGATGCAGAGTGTGCTGCATGTTGGACACACTGCCTGGTTTACAGCAAC
Source organism: Apaloderma vittatum (assembly GCF_000703405.1). Lineage (NCBI taxonomy): Eukaryota > Metazoa > Chordata > Aves > Trogoniformes > Trogonidae > Apaloderma > Apaloderma vittatum. The sequence continues at coordinate 50,738 of NW_009715263.1, forward strand.
ACATACCCTGAATGCCCCTCCAGTTGTGGAAGACGTGTTGGGAATAGAGCGATGTCTCTTCTCGGGGAATATTGCCTTCCTTTCCAAAACTGGCATGTAACAGACAGTGGTACAACAAATCAAGTCCTACTCTAGTAGGGGAAAATTATTCACCCTCAAGAAAACAGCATCCAGCTATTCTACTGAGTCAAAAAACTGCATACACTTAAGTGTAAAAGAAATCAGCCCGATCTCTATGAGTCAGACTTTTTTTATACTGTTTTATCCGAGAAACAACAAAACTCCATTGTTTCTCAGTTGGGCACGAACCATTTGGAGACCATATGGACATCCAGGTTTTACTGCACATGCAAAAGATATTTTACAGTAACAAGTCTATAATCTCAGTGCTTCTTCATAGGGTGAGGGTGAAACTGCAGGGAGATCAGGTACATTTTTCTTTAAAGACGAAAACAAACCAGTAGGACTAATGTTACTAAGAGCATTACATTCAGTGTTCCACTTTATCTGGTATAAAAGTAGTCAAGGGTAGCAAAAGTCCGTTGAAAATGACTGCAAAGGTGCCGACCCACCAGAAACTCAGCGCCTTTCATTTATTGCTTACTTGAAGAAGTAATTAGGGTTCTCACTTCTTGGCTAATACCTCCTAATGGTCACTTTATTCTTGAAAATTGTACAGTACTGTAATGATTGGAAGGCAAAGTAATTGTGTAAAAAGGTTTATCAGGAATGGCCCAGTGAAAAATCTAAGGGGGAAAATGTTTCCTCTCAGGCTGTGAAAGCTTATGTCCTTTTTTTCTGGAGAGAGGTAGAACAGAATAATTTGTTTCGTAGTGTTCAGACAATACAGGCAATGAGAATACATAATTCAGCTGAAGCGCTGTGAATATGAAAAGCCAATCTTCCAGCCAAACAATGCACTACCGATATGAGCTTCTGGTTTTCCTTTGGATGTCTCTGTTGGAGAGTTTCTTTCATCCTTTACACAAAGTAGTTACAATTTGTATTTGAGAAAACTAAAGACAGCACTCTCTGCTATTCAGTTATTTTATTCTGCTTACTCATATACTGCTTCCACTGTGGAGGTGTTAAAGACATGGGCGAGTGAATAGCTCTGGAGTGCCCAGCCCTGGAGGGATGCACACAGATGTCCCAGAGGTGCCAGGACTGGGGGGACTGTGGGGCAGACAACGGTTCTTCTTTTGTCAGAAGAAGCCTGACTGTTCTGGTTGATCGAGGGATTATAGCTGAGGAAGGATTTCAGTACTTGGCCCATCATCTGTCTAACAGGAATCTCATCGTAATCAGAAATACGTATTTTCAAGTTCCGGTTCATCAGAAATCTATGGTTTGACTATTATGGCTGACGTCTACTTCTCACGACGAAGCAAACGGAGGCTTTCAATCCACAGACTCCTGACTCAGCATCATCAATAATTGAGCTGTTAATTTAGTTCCTTCTTGCTGAATGGCATTTCATTCACAACTATAGCCTGTTGCATGAAGACCATTTGCTTTTAAAAACTAGGTCGCTCTGTACCAGTATTCTCCTACTAGAAACATGCTTTTTAAACCTATTATTGGTTTTGTCAACATATAAAATCCCATTTTTTCCACATATTCACAAGAATTCAAACTTAGGTGTCAATCACTTTCTCATTCCCAGGAAACAATTTTGTACTATGGAATACATCTCATTCCTGTCATGGCACTAAGTGAACTATTTGAAAAGGATAAATAACGCTTAAGGAAATACATTCTGCTCTGCTTCTGCAATACTGGTTTTTAAATTCTATTTCTTATTGTATATTTTCCTACAACCTGGTGTTGTGATGCTGCTGTTTGCATGCAAAAGCTATTTAAGTGGAACGTTGCACCTCGCTTGTTCAGAGCTTGTAATGAAGAAAAATGTGCAGAAGCATTACTTTGCAAAACCAGATAAGTAAGCATACTGCTTGTCAAATGATGTCAGCCAGGCTTGGCAGACCAAAAAAAAATAAATTACAGCATAAGCCTGGTACAAGAGTCTGCAATCCACAGAGCATGAAACGTCTTGGGGACTAAGAAACTGTATTTGTATTTATTAGTATCTCTTACTAATTTTCTGTTTCTTTTACTGTGCTGCAGAATCTGCAGTGTATTGCAAAATACTAGCTGTGAGGCCCCTTAAATGTATCTGGGATCAATCCCTTATGAGGTATTATTTCATTAAGTCTGGCCCAAACCCCAACCTGCTCAGTGATCTCAGTGATATTTAGATTACTACATTAAGCTGACAGAATGCAAAGAAGTCCTCACACCAAGGTACTCAGCACAGAGTACGCGTTGCTCTGTAAAGAAAGGAAAGGGGGAAGGCTTCTTTAGCCAGAGGTAAGAAAACCTCTATTAAAACTGTTAAACTACTCTAACCCAGTGTCTGACGCTAGTTCTCTGTGTTACTCATGTCATCTGGCAGTGTCTTCACTTAAAACAGGGTTGCTGTTTGTTTCTCTTGCCAGCTCTCCAATCCATATCTGCTTTTGTTTGGGGAAGGCGAGACTATTTGGTGATGCTTCTGACAGAAAGACAATGAGCAGTCTGTATGCACCCCCTGTATGTGGGCCCACTTCTCCGCTGTGCCTGGGCACCGCGCTGCAGAGGGGAATGGCAGCGCTGGGGTTGTGCCTTGCAGTCACTCCTGAAATGCTGAAGCCAGGGCACAGGTTGTCCTGTGCTGTAGGCTGAACCTCCAAAAAGGTTGCACGGTGACATTTTCTACCAGCTGAAAGTCACTGGCTCCTCTGGCTTTGTCCTCTTCCAATCTGACACTTCCCCTGTGTCCAAAGGTGGGGGAAAGGTCGCTTAAAGCACAGAAGGGGAAATTTCAAACTAAAATCTTAAAAGAGAAGCTAACGTGCAGTGTAGTAGGAAACAGCAACAGTACTCTTCTTTGGAGAGCTCAGAGTGGGGGAAGGGATGCGTACGAGATATTTCACCTAGAAAAAAAAGAAATTTAGGCTCCTGTTAGCAGCCAATTATTCTGAGTAGTGGGGCAAATCACAGCAACATCTCTAGAGCTCTCTCCATACCTGGCCATAGAGGAACAGCAATGAGAAGATCATGAATCATGAAGGTAGGTATATTACAGAGCAATAGATTCAACCAAATAATTCCTTGAATACCAGTGACAAGTTCTCCCTTCCCATGCCTGTCTGAGCATGATATGTGACAGCCTCAGAGTGAGAAGAGATAACAGAAAGTGTAGAAAATAAATTAATCCAGTTCTAACCATATGAAAGTACACAAAGCACAGAGCAGAGCTTGAAAAGAAGAGCATTTTGCTTTGTAAATTCAAATCAGAAGAGCAAATTTTTTCTGCTTTCAAGAACACTGCAACACCATTCGTCTCCCAGAGCAGGCTGAATATCAACATGAGGGGAGGAAGCGAGGACCAAAACTAAAATGAAAGCTTGTAGCATCCGGGTGCTCAGGAGAGACAAATTTGCCTCTAGTTATGAAGTTACCAGTATAATTTTTGTAATTAAAAATGTTGTTCTGTTAAAAAATGGCTAGCTTTTCATGCCATTGTTTCTCAGATTTGTGCTTCCAACATGAATTACATTCCCTGATTAAACTGGAAGATCCATGTTTTCTGTGGACTGTTTTTCATGTGTTCTAAACCTAGGATGTCCTATATCATACCTTAGATTGGATAATAGTTGTCTGCTTTAAAGTATGCTTCTGCCTGTAGCAATAGTCCATGACTATGGTGAATAATATATACAGGAATATGGGAAAATAGGAGTGTTTTCTTCTTTTGTTAGTTGAATTTTGGTTAACTAGCCTCAAGAAAAAAAATAGTCAAGTGTAGTATATTTGGAGGTTCTTCTTTCCCTGTGATCTTCATAGAATCATAGAATCATTAAGGCTGGAAAACACCTCTGGTCATCAAATCCAACTACCAGCCCAACAGGACCATGACCACTAAACCATGTCCTGAAATGCCACATCTACACTTTTTTTGAACACCTCCAGGGATGGTGACTCCATCACTTCCCCGGACAGGCTGTTCCAATGCTTCACCACTTTTTCTGTAAAGAATTTTTTCCTAATATCCAATCTAAACCTCCCCTGGTACAACTTGAGCCCATTTCCTCTCATTCTATTGCTAGTTACTTGGGAGAAGAGACCAACACCCAACTCACTACAATCTCCCTTCAGGTAGCTGTAGAGAGCGATAAGGTCTCCCCTCAGCCTCCTTCAGACTAATTCCAATTCCCTGAGGTGATCTTCATAAGACTCGTTCTCCAGACCCCTCACCAGCTTTGTTGCCCTTCTCTCTACCCACTCCTGCACCTCAATGTCTCTCTTATACTGTGGTGCCCCAAACTGAACACAGTACTCAAGCTGTGGCATCACCAGTTTCAAGTACAGGGGCATGATCACCTCCCTATT
>NW_009715263.1:55202-77483 GCF_000703405.1 Apaloderma vittatum
CAGACTTTATTTCAGAGAGGTTACTTGCAAGTGCAGAATGGAGATTATATCCTAACACTCTCCTGTGCTCTGGCATGCTGTAGTATATATTCCTGAATTGCTTATGGGGATATCAAGTATTGCAAGGAAAAAAGGAACAGGCATCATCCATTACGAATTTCTGTGATATACCTCAGGAAGAGACTGGGGAATATTAGCTGTACTGAGTTGAACAGTTCATCAATTTGCTGAAAAAAACAACTCCAATCTTGAAAGATTTTCATTATGGTCCAAAGATACCCACTGCATGGTTTGTGTCAATATTTCTTTGCTGCTTATTTATGAGTAGTATATTGCTAATATTGAATAGTAAACTTTTTTTCTTCCTAGAAATATTATGTGGTATTTGCATAAAAACAAAGTCTAAAGGCTTATTTTGATGAAATTGCTTTCCAGGAAACTCATTTGTACGCATCTTCTGGAAAATGAGTAACATACTCTGACACATAATGTTAATTCACTCATAAAGGAGGATACAAATGAGATATAATGTTAATTCACTCATAAAGGAGGATACAAATGAGAATATCTACACATATGAATAATACTAACATATTAGAAACTGAAATCTATCCCCTAAAGTACTGAAAAATGTCAATACTTTTGCCTGCATCACCCCTAGAAGAGCTTTCCAATGCAACAGGCTGGGGAAATGCAACAGGTCCTGGGGAAATTTCCCTCCATGCCATCCAATTTTTTCCATAAGTGTACGAGTGAGATAACTTAACGATGTCATTTCATTGCCATCCCTTCAGCAGCAGTTACCAAAGGGGGAAAAAAAAAAAAAAAAATGAATTCCCTGGGTGCTTTTGTTAGATCTTCATTATTTTCTCTTTGAAAATTATTCTTCCATACTTCATCTTGAGCTGCCTTTTTCAAGCTGAATAGCCCTATTGCTTCTGCTGAATACACGGACATGACCACCCACACTTAGAAAAACGTTACCTCTTGCTGAGTTTCTCTGAAATCGTAGGCAGCAGGGCTCATGCAGCAATAAAACTTCATGATCACAGGGGAAGGAAATAGTGCAAGGCTAGGAATCCTCCTGCTGTTTCCATGTCATTTCCTAATTTCAAAATAGGCTGAGAAATAATAGGGGGCAAATATATTGTGAGAGTTTCCTCTGTGCTCTTCTGTGATTTCTCACCTAGCCTGTTGTGTGTGTGCAAGGAATTCTATTAAAAAAAGCAGAAGCTTGGCAGTCAGTCTAACAATCAGGAAAAATTTCTTCTCCAATATTTTAAAAGGAAGTTTTCCTCCTGAACCAAGGAAGTGGAGTCATAGGAGGCTACTCTCTCTGGCTTTTGGTGTGTTTTTGGTTTTGTCGGGTTTTGTTGTTTCTGCTTTGCAACAGGAATAAGATCTTGTTTTGGAGCACGTGAAAGGTTACTGTTGTTTACAGTTAATGCTAACTTTGGTTCAATATTAAGGTGAGACCCAGCTGTGATGATTTTGAAACGTGTCCGCACAGATGGTCAGAACAACGCTAGCAGCCTCAGGACTGGGATTCGGGCACTTAGTGTTGGTTTATCTGTAAGAACTGCCACCAGGTATCACATTTCAAAGCTAGAATAAGACATTCTGAGGCTATGGCAGTTCATTTTACTGTTGTACTTCTATCCTTCCCTATAAGCTTTTTTCTGTAAAGGGTCATCTTGTCTGTTGATAACTTAGTTTAAATAAATATTTTTTCAATTAGAGTTTCATGTAGAATAATAACTTTAGGGGTACAAAACGAAAGCTAGGCAGAGTTTGCTTCACATTACAAATGTCACGTTGATGGCAAAGTCACCTAGAAAAATTGCATATGACAGGGTTTTTTTTTAAAATAACTAAAATAAAAGGTGTTATAAAATGTATTGATAATGAAAACCAGTGCAAGCCCGGATTTACTCCTCCACACTGAGGACTGCCAGCTTTACACTGTGTTATGAACAATCACAGCAAAATCAACTAACTGTTAAATTGCGAGATCTGTCATACACTCATGTGAAATATCTCTATTCCAATGTACTATTTTCTATACCTCCGTATAGTGAGCTCTCTTAATTCATCTCATTAGACACAAATCACTTTGTGGGGTTTTTTAATTTTGATATTCATTTGGTTTTACTTCAGAGCAGTCTATTAGTATTATTTGAACATAGTTTTTTTTGTGGTTTCACTTTCCTTCATGCATCTCTAAATTGTTTAAAGAATAACTCGCTAAAGGAAGTGAATGAAACTGACATCATACTGTGTCAGAGGATTAAGAATTCCAGAATTTTTATTTCAAAATATAGTGGATTATTTCCCTTTAGACAGTGGATTTTTTCCTCTTACCACCTAATGAGAGCACATATGGTCTTCAGAGCTGAAGTCACAGAGGGGCACTGCTTTTAAATCCCCTGAATTGTCTGGTAGACTTGTTATTTGCTTTTCCCCCTCCCTCCCCAGAGTTTCATAGCCTTTGAACACCTCAGAAGTGCTAATGCTTTACTTCACAGAAAATGTCCTAGATACAAACTGGCCTGCTACAACAACAGCCAGAGTCTCACTGCTCTCTGGTACTGGTCTTGCTTCACTATTTATTTTATGAGAGCGGTGAGGCAGTGAAAGGTCAGGAGAATGGTGAAAATATGTACTTAGGGGGGTGACAACTGCTGCTCAGCCACACCAGGTCCCTCTGCCGCCTCTCCCGGTGCTCCAATTTCTCACTCTCAGGGTAGTTTGATCTCTCCCACCGTACATTTGCAGAGGCCAAATCCCATCGTGGGATTGTTGCTCAGCAACAGCAACGAGAACAATTTGGTTTTGGACCATTCGGAAGATGATTACATTTGCGGCATGTTTCTTCCCCCTCTCTGGTACCTATTCCTGGATGTTGTAAATATTCATCTGAGTTTTGCATATACAGTAGTTTTCCCTCTAGGTAAAAAACATACCATCCAAATGAGCTTTTAAGAGTACTTTACTCTGATGCATGTCTACATTTCCTCTCATTCAGTGGATATAATGTTGCACATGAAATGGCATTGTTGAGCTTCTGGGGGTTTTGTTTTGTTTTGTCTACCTCAGATGAATTTCAGTTGGAGCAGGGCCCGGCTCTTTATGACAGAGCTGCTTCATTGCTTTGTTTCAGGCATATAAAACAAGTGAAGGACTTAAATAGTTGTGAACACCTGAATGACTTTAAAGCATTTGAGTATAAGATAGGTTCAGATCTCCAGATTTCCAATTTCCTTCCTAATTGTTTCTTTATCTACACATCTTTCAGCATCCCATTAGAAAAACATTCCCATGTTCTCAACTTAAAAGAATTTGTCCAAGGACTACAATGCAATATGTAAGTCTTTGTCATACATTTCCCTGTGCTTTCACTCACAGTAGTAATTCATTCTGAATCTTCCGGTTTTCTTCCTGCTAACACACACAAAACACAGTTGAAAGGGCAACTTTCCAGGCCTGCAATCCTGATCTGCCACCCTTTTGACAGGGGTTCTCCCACTGCCAGAGGCCACATAAAATACTCCTGGTCCTTTTGTCTTTAGGTGCCTCGTTCATGTCCTGCAGAGCAGCATATGGGCAGCCACCCATTCATGCCATGCTCAGTCAAGCCAACATGGATTTTATATTGACAAACAACATGTGTCAACCTTTCCCTTATTTCCTTCCCCCAGGCATGATGGAATACAAGAAGGAAGGGGAGAGGCACAAAAAAAAGGATTTGGATATCAAGTTTTACTTCCTAAAACCCAATACGGATGTGTGTGTGTCTGTATTCAGTGACACTGGATCTCAGTCCAACCTGAGGCACCCCGACATGTTACTAATTTAAATATATAAGACCAGCGACTCTGTTGCTGTGCTTTTAGTGAAGTACATGCTTGTGTACCTTACCACCTCAGTCAAGCATAGTTTGTTCTCTGCTGATGTAGATATACAATGTGAATTAGGTATTTTACCACAACTATTTCTTCACCTTTCCTCTCTCAGCTAATTTTTGCCTTTGACATCCTTCCACACTCCTCTGGGCTCCCAGTTTACAGGGAAGGGAAAAGAAGAAGGTGGCAAATCCATAATTTCTCTCAGTTTTTCAGGGGCACTTTGTTTCACTGTAAAGTTGTCCTTACGCTCTGGGCTACCTGTGGAGCCTCAGACCTGGTGGTGTGGCACAGGGGCTGGCAGGGACACTGACATCCACCACCTGTAGGCCACTGGCCCCCAGCCCTGCTCATGCCACATGGGACACTCAAGCTAATCCCCCTCCACAGCACGTGCAAGGCTTGCCCTGGAATCTCTGATGGGACCTGCACCTCACTGCACTGCAGTGGCCGTACAATGCGGCCGTACAATGCGGGAAACAGGCAGACAGATAATACACACACAAGGTCAAACAGCACAAGGATAAGCTCTGCTTCAGACTCCCCTTTACACCATGTCAATAACAAAAGCAATTTTTCTTTTGTAATTAGCTGTATTAGAGCAAACACTAACACACAGCTGACCTAAATACAAAACTGTATTTTTTCTCGCTTTCCTCAGTGCAACCTATATTTAGCCTATAAGTGTACATTTTCATTTCTTAAACATTTTTCTTTTTAAAATGCGGGTTAAATGTTAATCAATGAGGTAATTTTCATAAAAATTACTAGTTATCGATGTTCAGTCCAAACTAGATATTTCCTCATTATTTTGAAGGAATGAATTACCAGCTCCTGCTGCAGTGAACTCCTTGATACAACATGCATTTATGCAGACCCCATAGGGATCATTACAAGGAGATTCACCTCTGTGAGTGTGCATGTATATATTTAAAAATAACCCCCTCAGCTCTCTCCTTTGGTCTTTCAGCAGGGAACATATCAAACAGCAATGGCAAATCTCATATACACATCAATATCATGCTAACATAGTTGAGTTTCACTGAACTCGATGCCAAATTAACTTTTACAGGGCAATTACAAAATCTTATAATCATGCAAATTAGTAGTAAGCAGCTTACATCTTCCAATTAAATTGCCACCTGCTATTCCAAGATCCAAGTTAGCCATGGTAAACTTTTCCTCTTTTCATTTTAAAGAGACACTCTTGATGCAGGGAGTCATGACTCTATGGATTAGCCTTCCCTTCTAGAAGCAGGGTCTCCAACTTGGAGTGAGCACAGGCAGGTTATTTCAGCAAAAGAAAGACAACCACATACCACAGCATGAAGAGAAAAGGGCATTGACCCCAGAGTTATTATCAAATCTGAGCTTCCGTGTGCACTCCTGAGCTCAGGGTCAGATTCTGGCTGCAGCCTAAGTCCATACCCAGGAAAGACCCAGCACCATCTGTCCCCTCCCTCTTTCTCCCTCTCTCTCGGTCCATGTGTGAAACAAAAGAAACCTGTTGTTACCTGGACCAGGGGTGGCCTCTGACTCCTGGAGATCAGCACAGCGATCCTCTCTCTGCTTAGTCCATGAACACCTAGTTGTCCTATACAGTCTTCCGTACAAAATGAACAAATGGCACATTTCAAAGCTTTCTCTCAGCTCCCTGCAAGGCAGGCAGTAGGATGAAGTGACCAGTGGATATAATTCACTTTAAGGTAAGGCAGTAGGGTGAAGCTGTTTAATGGATTTGCAGAAAAAAAAACAACAGAGTTTTAGGAGTGAAACTCGTACATTTAACACAGCAAATTTGTCATTTTTTATTACTTATGAAGTACAGATTTTGTAGAGAGGGAGAGATTTTTCTTGCTAAAAGCAGACAGAAGAAGAAGAATGCACTGCTGGACTCTTAAAACAGCAAAGATGCCAAAGCATACTGTGGCCTACAGCATTAACCATGATGATGCAAATCAAACGTCTCAGAAGTCAGGCATGAAACATAGCAGATAATGAGAACCAGTGTCAACCCTGGAAAAGGTTACTTAAATTCTTCTTTCTTTACCATCTCCTTCTCCTCTCCTTACCTCCCTGCCCCTCGAAGGGCACCCGTAAGATTTGACTTGTACAGCTGGGACAGGATCTATGCATGTATAAGGTGCTGCCTTCAGTTTCCAAGAGATCAGTTATCAATGGTTTGTAGCCAGTAATGCTGCTCTTCAAAATCAGTTTAGCTGACATCCATCCTGATGAGATACATACGGTTTTGACAGAAAGCTGTGCTTGTGCAGAGTACTGCGGCTTCCGGAATTTTTGAGGAGTTATTAGTAATTTGTAGCCAGCAGCACAGGTCTTTTTTATGGACTGCTTTTCAGGCCAGCTTCGTGGATGTCCTTGGGTCCTGAGCACTCCCTGAGACAGACTCCCACCTTGGTTGTGTTGCCCTCAACACAGCATGAGTTTGATGGCTTTTCTGAACTGTCTCCTTACTTATTCAGCCCAGCATAACAGTTCTTACCTGACATACAGCTCATATAGTTGCTTGTAACTAGGATTTGGAGTTTGCTTTTGTTATTCTAAATGAAAACTAAACTTCTGAAGAGAAAAAAATAAACAGGTACTAAGCTGTAAAAATGAACTCTTATTACTTCTGCCACCAGCTTCCCTGCAGCTGTTCATAACCACAGTCATACAGTCCAGCAAAAAACCCAGGCACAGCCCTGCAAAATATAACAGAACCATAGATGTCTTCATTCAGTGTAGGAACTCCACTATCCTCTTTCTTCTGAGACGTGACAAATGCAGCAACATCAGAGGATATGTGGATTAGACTTTTTGTCTTTGAATGCATCGATGTTTGAAAACTCTGTCTGAATATTTTAAAGCACCTCATTCTCAAAGCTTTGCCAATGGAGTTCCAGTATGACAGAGATTTTGATTCACGGCTAAAAACAAGATTTTTTTTGTTGTTCTTATACAGCTAGTCTTGACTGAAGATCAGAATACCAAATGACTATAGAAATTCCTATCTTGCCTTACAGCCCAGCATTTCTATGGATAAGCCAATATATTTGCAATCAGTAGCAGCTGTAGTTTGTTTGCAAGCAGTGTATCAAAGCACCTTTTTCATACATAGTCACGGAGAGAGAAAAAACAAGACGGTTCTTGTGCCAGATAGACGTGAAAGATTATGCAGCTGCAGTGGCTAGAGGTTACAAAACTGCCAGTTTAACAAGCAAGATAAGCAGCAATGCTGATCTATTTATAGAAGTTTAGACATTTATATTGCTTTTTTAAAGAAATGTAATGAACCAACCCATAAACAGTATGGGGATCATAGGTTTATTGCCGCCTTAGTGTAATGGAAGCTTACATTATAAAAACATGCCAATAAGAAATTTCTGATAATGGCCTTGGCAATAAGCTTTTTGGGCCAGGGACTGCCTTTTTGGTATATGTGCATGGGCAGAAGCTCGCACAAGGCAGCAGTCATCCAGTTAGGACCTTGAGCTGCCATTGTAATGTAAATATTAGAAAATAACGACAAGAGATCTGAAAGCTACAACAGCCTGTGACAGGAAACAGATCATTATCTTATCTTGAACAACAAAAATATGTTCAGTTGGTACTTGTTTAATAGCTAGGGCTTAATCTGAAGATCTTGTATGCATTTCAATTGATTTTGGAGCAGGTCCTTGGACATGGCAGATGACAAATATTCTGGATGAAGCAGCTCAAGTCTATAGACTGCTCCACAGGAAAACCAGGAAAGCCCAAAGATCTACTGGCTCACTAGACTTTAAGGTAGTGAGATATTTTCTTTTTTGATTTAATAAAAAGTATGTCATGAAATTAATTAAATTCTTGCTTCTCAACATGTACATCAAAAAAGTAATTTGTTCTGTCTCTTTTACCATTGACTGGCAAAAGAGAAAAGATATAAAATTTACTACTGAAAAATCCTTCTATCATCATATGTAAATAGCATTTTCATTTTGTGGTGTTGTCATACGTTACCAAGAGGGTACCTTTGCCTTTTTCTACAGGCCAAAATGGCTTCACACCATTTCTCTGATAAGGGGAGTGCTGAGATAACTCTGAGCTGTCATCACTGAATTCTCGCCTCTCTCCATGTCATGAAGTGCTTTTCAAGGATAAAACTGTTGACTTTCCCCTTTGACCAGCCTGGGCCTTTACAGCATAAGTGAACAATATGTTAGGGGTTAAAAATAATTTCACTACCAAAACAACTTTTCTGACTAGGGACTTCCTTTTGAAAATGCTGGCTCCAAGATGAAAGTAGGAGAGAATATGCTAAATACTTTACTACTTAATTCTGAATATATCAGGATGATGCTCTCCAGAATAAATACTGGAGAAGTTCTTAAGCAATATATGCATTGGACTGTAGCTCTAGGCTGGCACTCAGCCGCAGTTAAGTGATGTTTGGTTCTGGTTTCCCAGCCAACCTCTCATGAGTAAGTGTTAAAATGTGAGGTGAATGGTGAAGGAGAAGTGATGAGGGAGAAGCTGACATTACCTCTCTGACACAAATTGCCCTGTTAAGGTCACAGTAAATATTATTAGAAGGGAAAGTTGATCAGGATTCAATGCTAAATGTAACCTAGTGACATGAGGTTTCCTCTTTCAAACATTCACGCTTGCACCAAGATGAGAGAAGTCCCTCCTAAAGTGCTCTTGTTCATATTCTTTGTCTAAAGCCACTGCTCCTTAGACATCACCTCCTCATGATGGAAGCTCCTATTTTTCACTTTGGAGTCCTTTATCTTTCTCTGAAGTCAGGGAAAGCCACTTTCCCCAAAGCTCCTGCCTGGTACAACTTGCACAACCGTGTGAGGCTCTCACTCAGCGTTGCCACCTCTCTGTCACTTCCACCTCTGAACATAAGCCCTGGATCCCCGAGATGACACTGCTGTTGCATCTGCATGGGACTTTTAGATTGCTGTACATCAGCGCACATATGTTTGTTTTCAAAGTCAACAACAAATGTAACATTAAATACCCTTGACTGCTCCACTGAACAGCTTTGTCTGCTTCATGTTGCAAAACAGACCTAATTCTTATTGTAGCTGGTTTGTGATTGAACTAATGGTGCATGCAGAATCATAATTCAGCAAAGTGAATTAAATTATCAAAGAGTTTTTTACACTCAGCACTTGTCACTGCCTCTACAAAAAACAAAACAGAGTACTTGTGGGAGGGCAAATTTTTTCACAGTTTAGAAGGAGGTAGATGGCCAGCTGTGGGTAAAGGGGAGGCAGAGGTGACGATTCACAGAAGAGCTGAGGGGCTGGAAATATGCAAATGACAACTTCAAACGAATCATCGACCCTCCAAAGGAGAAGTATCAGTGGACTGTAGGAATAATTTCCTCTTGTAGGTCCCATTCGTAAGGCACTGGCTGTCATTCATTACCCCTACATTTTAGTGAGGCACCTGAATTCTTTGTTTGGAATTACTCTTCTCTTGTGGGAGCAGAGTTCTCAAGTTCTTGAGGGTTCTGCCTCTTTCAAGCGAAGGTAAAATGTGTCAGTTAATTCCTTTCCCAACAAGAACCTTGCTAAGGATCTTTGCAAGGCTATAGAGATTTTTCTTTCAACTCTGAAGGAGACAGATTGAGTTGTCCCTAGAACACTTCAAAGCAGCTTGTACATTTGTCTGATCAAAATACAGTTGTGACAATGTAGCTCCAGTTTACCTGGCTTACTAGATCACACACCTTCACCTGACCAAGGAAAACTCTTGACTTTTGGGAACATGCAGAAAGCCGTGGTTATGGAGCCTCTTCTTTCTCCCCTGAGGAAGCTCTTTGATGATTACTGTGAAGTTCTTGTTTGTTTGACTGGGTTACTATGCCTCATTTAGTAGGGAGGTTATTTGCCTTACAGGATGCAGTTTTGCTAATCTTTAGATCCAGAACACATCCCAGAAGATGCACGGCTGACCCATCCCAAATAAAACAGACCACAGCAAGTGTTAATATACTATGGGCTTTGTATGGCAAATGAAAGTTTTGGATTGGCAGATATTATCTTTTACAGGAATTTAGCTCTGGAAAGTGTCTAGCCAATCCCTCTACTTTTATAGGCTCAAAAAGTCATTGGATTTTCCCAGCAAAAGAGGTAGATCTGGATCTTGCTAAAATACAAAAACGTAGGTTCTAAGAAAGGAAGACGCCACTCTTTACCTCTGCAGTGCCAGAGACAATCTCATCACTCTTAAATAAATAACAACAGCTCCTATTGATCACAGTTCCCTTGTTCTTGAACAATCATCCTCTTTGTGGAATCTTAACTCAATTCAGATAATTGTTATTTCTTTTCAACAGTTTTTGAACTAGACCTGAAGTGCTCTGATTGGTTGCAGTTCCACTGCAACTAATGCTGCTATGTCCAATACACAAGACTGTTTTGATTTCTCCCAGCACTAGGCATGCCTAGGTGGCTATTGCTGCATTTTTTTCCTACATTAGCTCTTATTCACACTAGATATCACCTGTTCATTCAACCCAATCAGCGAGATTTTCTAGATCTTGGATGATTCTCAGTCCCTTTTCTCTGGATTCTCACTTTTTTCTCACCATCCCTCCCAAAATGCTCCAGTGTGGCAATTCTGCTGCTGAGTCCAAATAAGTATGTGTGGAGCAGAAAGGCAACTTCACCTGTCTTTTCAGCTATGCTTGTTTATATATCCCTGCAAAGAAGAAGAACAGGGGACAACAGATTGAAATTATTGATTTATGTTTACATGCTGATCCACTATAATCTCCTGCTCAACTGAACTGCCTGATCTATGTTATGTATTTGTGTAGATGATTAGCTCAGCCTAGGTGTACTAACCAGCACTTCCACCAGACAAATAACACACTGGCCTCCAGCTTGACAAGACTGTTTTGCATTCAAGGCCTGCCCCGCAGTAAGTATTCTTTCAGTCCCTTCTGGGTTTCTATCATCTGTATAATCTCTGTTCCGTCATTTGTTAATGAAAATACCAAGTCAAGAACAGACCCTGCAGAGCCCTATTTGATGCATCCTTCCATTTTTAGCCTGCCTATGAGATTCAGGTCTGATCAATGTTTTGTTGACCCAGTGCTGATGCCTGGGCAGGAGAGAACAATTTTACATAAAAATCTGACACAACCCCTATTCTTTTCTGCTTCTATTGTGTCCCATAATACAACTAATAATAAGGCAATGAAATCATTGCCTCCAGCTGTTTCCCAAAGGAATTTACCAAAAGAGTAGTGAAATGATCTCATTTAAATCCCTTTCCACACAAAGCATTGAACCATACCAGCCAACACCAACACTGGTTCCAGTGTGGTCATAGTGCAATTTCCTTGACAGTCCTGGACAGTTTCAGGGAGATTACAGATGGATGGAGCCCATTTGGTTCCAGCTGGACTAGAGTGCAGATGGATCCCAAATGTCAGAAAATGGATCCTCACAGTTGAAATACTTGTGGATACTCAAATTCCCTTGGAAAGTGACAGTTCTGGAAATAACATTTTCAGTACCAGTAAATTAGTCCCAGAATGGCATTTCCTGGCATGTCCACAGTCTGGATGTGGTTAGCTTGAAAGAGATGCAGAAAAAATATTGAAGCGAAGACACTATTGTGCTGAGAGGTGCCCCATGGGAAAATATCTAGGCTTATTCTCTCACATTTTCAAGCTTTTCATTTTTATTTAAATAGTGTTAAAACTGATACAGGTAATGAAACTCAGGGAGGCTGCTGACTTGTTTGAATAAAAGGACAATTATTTGGATGTGTTGAAGAAATTCAGACAGACAGCTAACGTAATCTACAGTGAATATTTTATTTCCTCACTGTGGAAGGATAAGTCTATCTGGAAAAAGCTGTTTGGCCTCTGATTCCAGTGGTGGAACATGACAGGAGCACTGCAAACACTTAAATGTCCAGCTAAAGCCCTCTAACAACTGACAGTGCTCAGCACTTTGCAGGATCAAACAACAGCTGGTAGGGAAAATATCTGAAAGTGAGGTGTTAAGATTTTAAGAAGATAATCAAGTATGTCTTCCTAAAAAGTGTGTATAGCTCAAGTGCTCTGAAGGACCTGAAGTCAGTATTACTGCCAGGACAGCCAACAACAGCAGGCTGAGGAAACCTGGTTTGCCTGGGATGCTCCTGAGCCCCTACAAAACACCCAGCAGATTCCAGCACTGACAAAAGCAGCCACAAGCCCAGCAGGTTCAAGCATGCCAGGATTTTTCTCCATGAAAGCAGAGAAGAAAGAAAACTGCTAAAATTCCTAAATTTCAAAGAAAGATTCTCAGAGATTTCTGGCAGTTAGCTTGTTCTGTACTGTCCTTTTCTATAATGGAGCCAGGAATGGAGATATACATCAACTACAGACCAGCTGCTCAAAAGTAAATGCAGATACCAACACTTTAATGACTTTTGTAGGTAGTGCTTTATGTCAGTTCCCAGTATGGACTTTAGCCTGGACTATAACTTTGAAGGAAAGACCTCAAATTCAAAATTAGGTTTGAATGTGTGTGAGAGAGAAAACAAGAGAAATTTCCTGTATGTACTGTCCAAATTGTTTATATTTGGACTGAGTGATCTGCAGACCAGCTGGCTAGATAACTTCCAGCTAAGCTCCCCGTAGTAAACTGAATCCTATGTGTTTGCAGATAGGCACGTATACATATAGTATATCTCACTCTGCTGCTGTACTTGTGAGATCATAGAATCATAGAATGGCCTTGGCTGGAAGGGACCTTAGAGATCATTTTAATCCAGCCTCCCTGACACCAGGGATGTCGTCTCTCGACTAAATCAGGCAGTGCATGGGGACCGAAGGGGATTCGAAGCCGCGACCTTGGTGTTGTTAGCGCCACTCTCAACTGACTGAGCTAACTGGCCCTCTGATGTATCAATAGGCTTATGGGCTGCACATATGACATCTTTGTGTGGCTACAGAAGCCTTCTCCAGGTCTTTCGTGTAATAAGCAGACCAGTGAAATTGGTTATCATGCAGAAAATCAAAATATTCCAACCTAAAAATCAATATATGTTACCTAATATGATATATGAGCTGTGGTAACCCAAGATGTGATGCGTGCCTTGCTTTAAGTTCATATAAATGTCAGTGGATATTTAACAGATTTAAGTTGTTTCTTTTCCTTTAAACTGAGTGAAGGGAATGTTTCTCTTCCTTCTTGTTTTAAATGTGAGCACTGAGTGACATTTCCTCTAATTTGGAAATAAAATATGCCAGTACCATTACTCAATCTGTGTATGACAAAATGGATGCCTTGCTCTTGTTACAGAGGTACAGCATGGCTGTTGGACCATCCCAGTAAGAAACTATAAAGAGAATATAACTCTGCTGATGTAATTTGCTTACATCTTTCTGGGTTTTGGTTTGCGGTTTTTGTGGTTTTGGTTTTTTTTCTCATGACTGCTACTATAAAAATGAAAAGGAATGATACTAGTAAAAATCACTGTTTTCTGTGCTCATATCTCATTTTCATATTAGACTGGGCAAAACCTGACATGTTTTTGATAGCACCAGGTCTATCTGTTTATAAATGTAGCCTATGATTATGTTCGTGTATTTCAATATTTGGGAAATCCTGCGCTGGATTCTACAGTCTTTTTACAGCAAGTTTACTATCCAGTACCCCATCCTAGGACCCATCAAAACTAGAACTGTTTTACAAAAGACATTTTAGTACTTTACATTCAAGCCGCTTTATTGAGAATACATGTTGACTCATCATATTTATTATTAATCTATTTATTTTTCTTGCTGCTAGAAGGGATTTTTTTTGCAGATGTTAACATATTTACTTTTTCTTAAATCTTTAGAGAGCTAGCTTTTGGTTTAGTATTAATTTTTTTGAACTTGAAGTTCCATAGCCAATTCCATGAATATGATTGCCACAACATGTAGTCCAGTTTTAGCTGCTTGTTTTCTTTTAACGTTATCATTAATAAAGCATCTCCATCTCATAGAAGTGAAGTGCCCTCCGTAGACCTTTTGTAACCTGAACTGCATCCCATCAGAGAGCACTTCTCCATCTTTTTATCCTCTAGAAACACGCCATCCATGTTATAAATATCAATGGAGCTAGAAGGAAGCAACATCAAAATATCCAAGACGACACATGAAGATACAACAAATCAAAGGCAAAACAGTGATGGTTCGATTAGACTTTTAAATACAGTGTTAAAATGAGGTTTGTAGTTAAATACAATTGTCTCTCTGAATTTAGCAGGGAAATCATTAACGAAATGGTGCTAAATTTGCACACAAAGCAGGTGTCTTATAATCTGTGCAAGTGGGGGAGTAAGAGAGATATGGACACATGTTCCTGTGTAATAATCTAAGGTTTCTTGTTTGTTTACAGAATGAGTGCTGTTAGTTGTATTGATATTATTCAAATTTATAGCTATATTTTCAGGACATGTAAAGGCTACTTAATTCTAAACACTCATTTATCTTGTTATTTTGGTATAGATGTTTTCTTTGTCTGATTTCTCTGTCTCTGCATCCAGAGAAGTTCAGGTATCTGGATGAAGAAATACAAACAACGCATAATTTTTTCTGAAATATAGAATCATCCAAATAGAACATTTGCAGCTTGGTTTATGATTTGACTTTAACTACTACTAGCAATAAATACTATGAATATTTTTATAAACTGAGCTGTGATAACTTCCTCTTAACAAAAACCTTATTTTCTAAAATCCATCAACTTCTGGATATTCATCACCTAGAGTTATAGTTTAATATACAGTAAGCATGTGTGAGAAAGCCAGAATAAACAACATCAAGGTATAACCTTTCTTCCAAAGGTGAAATGTAATTTTAATTAAGACTTAAAAATAAGATTATTTTTTACCATGTATTATATTGGTACTCATTTGATTAACACTTACTAAAAACAGGGAAAAGGGCAGTTCTTCATCATAATATGTGCAGTCTATCACTGAAATGACATCCTTGTTCTTATCTCAGCAAAAATAATGGTTACTTGTGGGATAGTCCTAGTCCAGGTCATAATTTCTCAGTCAGAACAGTAAAATTGTAATCAGAGCTTCTAGAACTTACGGATCAGCTACATCTCTGCTAGTATATCAAACAGATCAGGAGAGCAAGGAGCACATGGCAGCCCCTGTGGACATAGCAGAACTCCATCTTCCTTGAAACTGTTAACTTGACCTTTGTCCACTGGGAACGACGTCCGTCCCGTGCTGTTCCCTAAATCCCCACCTGCAAAAGTGGTGTCTGGCATGGCAGAAGCAGCCTAGTAATAAACCAGTATCAACAACAGTGAGTGAGTACTGGAGCCTTATTTGCTGATACAGACATGACTAAAGCAGGCAGAAGTAGGTTGGAGATGGTGATGACAGATAAGCATTCGTTTAGGACCTACAACAAGAGACCTTGGTGGTAGTCTGGTGAACACAGGTGTACAGTGGTCCATAGGGAAACAGTTTTCATTTAGGAACTGGAAAATCAAAGATAAGTGTGAGCTAAAGCTAATGTTGACTTAGTGGAGGAGAAGGAGGAAAGTTCAAGTAACTGAAGGCCAGGCTGGAACCTGGAGGTGGGTGGGATATGCATCACAGTAACACATTTAGCATAGCAAAGTTATTCTCAGAAGTGATTTCCCTCAGGTATTTTGAGCAATGAAATAACCACACTAGTCAATGTCTATGATGTGATCTCATTCCCAGAAGTACAGTTCCAGCTTCAAATACTCTCATAAAGTGCTTATGTCATAGAGATACTTCCAATTTTACAATTGAAATAGACTCAAAGAAAAGCCTCTCTACCAGCATAGGGTAATTAAGTATATTGGAGTCAAGACCTTCCCTACTTATTAATAAATGAAGCGAGTTTGGAGTTATATTTAAAGTTATGCTATATTGAAACACATTGATATTTCCACTCCAAGGACTATAGCACACCCACTTACAATATCTAGGTTCACAAGGCACCTCAATCAAGCAGTTCAACTCCAATGAGTTCAGTGGAGTTGTGCCAACCATGGATTTGGCCTCTGATTGTGAAATACGGTCTGTTTTGCTGTGAATGATATGAAGTTTCTAATCCAAGTAAATATCAGAGAGCAGAAACTGTATTCCATTTATTTCAGAGTTCACCTGGGGACTTTGCAAGAAAAGAAGTCTTGTTTCCATCTGAACAATACTGGGATGATTATAATATCTTCAAATTAAAAAAGAAAGAAAATAAGCAAATAAAATGCTAAATGGCAAAAGAGAGAAAAAACAAACCATACTAGAGAAATGGCATGCAATGGGCCAAATTTATTGAACAATACACAATAGTATGAGAATCTGATATTTATTTTCAGTGTTGAATATGCAGGATACATTTAATATGCTCAAGATGCATTATTCAAGCTGCAGCAGCTGTCTTTGTGCAGAACTCCTCAGAAGAATCAAAAGGAACAACATACAGTAAAACAACCGCACTAAGCACCTTGCTATGTCCCATGCCAGCTGCAACAACACTCCTTCCTTCTGTTCAAATGCAGCACATAGTTGAGAGTTTTCCAAATAGCAGTGTTAAGTGCTTCACAGGAAAGGAAAGACAAGCAAAGAAGAGTAACCCCGTTGTGTGAAATGATCTGTACCCACCAACATTTCCACAAGAAGAAATAAGTATTTGTTGTTAAACTGTCAACTCAGAACAATGAAACACCAAGGATTCAAATCTAAGTGAATTGTTAGGTATTTTCCCCAAGAAGCTGGATCCATTTCAGAACTAGATCTGCACTGACACCCTACTTCTGGAAAGCATCATTATTCATTTATGTTTTGCCTTCCTGGAACAGGAACGCATGTAAGCCTAAGTTTCTGTGACTTAGAAGAGTACACTGTCACAGAGACCATAAAATGTAGAAGAAAAGGGAAAAGATGCTGTTACTTCTGGCCATTTAATCACTAAATCTGCTCGTAGTTGTGACCACTTCGCATCTCAAGAGGAACAGCATCCTTTCCAGTCCTCCATTTCTCTTAGTGCCCTCACAGTGCCCTATGCATACAACATCTTTGCCATTTGTTCCATTTCTGCCTTTACTTATTATTTCGACTCTGTCTCCTTTAATCAGTCCCATTAGACATATACTCTCTGCCTGGCCCATTTTTAAGTCAGAAAACAGCGGTCAGAGCATGTGTCAGTTTTTCCAGGTGCCTTTCTTCTGCTCCTGTCATCATACTGTTTTCTCCTGCTGTTATAATTTACACTTATCAGTGCTAAGGATACTGTTAAACTGAAACACAGTGCTTGTCTGTAGGGAGATATGCAGGAAAATTAGCTATGGATTGGCCAAATCCACAGAGATCCACTTCCAGAAGTGGCCAGCAGATCGACAGAGGGGATGCTTTCCCTCTGCTCTGCTCTGGTGAGACCTCACCTGGAGTACTGTGTCCAGCTCTGGACCTCTCAACACAAAAAGAACATGGACCTGTTGGAGTGGGTCCAGAGGGCCACAAAGATGATCAGAGAGCTGGAGCAACTCTCCTATGAGGACAGGATGAGAGAGTTGGAATTGTTCAGCCTTGAGAATAGAAGGTTCTGGAGCGACCTTATAGCAGCCTTCGAGTACCTGAAGGGGGCTACAGGAAAGCTGAGGAGGGGCTCTCTACAAGACTGTGTAGCCACAGGGTGAGGGGAAATGGTTTTAAACTAGAACAGGGTACATTTAGATTAGATATTAGGAAGAAGTTCTTTGCAATGAGGGCGAGGAAACACTGGCACATGTTGCCCAGCGAGGTGATGGAGGCTTCATCCCTGGAGGCATTCAAGGTCAGGCTTGTCAGAGCTCTGAGAAACCTGGTCTAGTTAAAGATGTCCCTGCCCACTGCAAGGGAGTTGGACAAGATGACATTTAAAGGTTCCTTCCAACCCAACACATTCCATGATTCTGTGATTCCATGATTCTATAAATCTACTACAGTTCAATCTAGACTTTCTCTATGGTAAGTTTGTTTCTTTAGCTTTTACTCAGTTAAAGCCTAGTCTTCAAGTTGGAAAAGTTCTTTCGGTCTTTTTAGCTGGTTACTACAATGTTGTGCTGGATGCAAAGCCCTGGTGAACATACGATGCCTTCACTCCTGAGTGACTTTGGACTGAATTTAGAAGTGCTCTCAAACCTTACATCTGGCAGAGGAGGAACAGCAAAGAGCAGAGGGAATGATCATCTTTAGTTGTCAGAGCTGCCTGTGATGTCTCTGTGTCCTAAATTGCTTTTAAGTCCTGGGTAGACTTTCTCACTCAGATAAAATCTGAAAGATCTGAGCACCACCTGGGCACCAGTGACATGCTAAGACAGCACAATTAGAGCTTGCTAGCTTCTGGGTATGCCAAAGCAAGCATCACATCTGCTCCTGCACACATTCCAGCTTGAGTTAGCAGATACGCACATGTGGCCAGGATAGCCCCAAAGGAAGGTGCTGCTCTGACTGCTGCCTCGACCCTAGTCACCAGGCACTGCATTTAGAATCCACGTGGGCCAAGTAAATTAGCATGAATAATGTTTCATCCGTTCTGACACTGAATGATTATACCCATGCAGTAATTTAGCGTTTAGAGTGCTGGATGATCCTCTGGTTTTTGTGGTTGTTGGAGTTGTTTTTGTTTTCTTGGGGTTTTGGCAGGTTTTGATTAACTGCTTTGTACTTTTAGTTATTGTGGGCAACAACAAAACAAGTGAAAGTTTGAATACTTTCTGCATATCTATATACATATTTTAGAAAAGGCAATTTTGTTTTCAGCTCTTTCAAAATCGACAAGGATAAAATAGTATTTCTGCAGCATTTTCACTTATTTCTAATGAATTTCATCTGGTACATTTTTTTACAGAAAAGCAGAGCCACAGAAAATGCAACAAATTGGGAGGAAAAAAATATCAGGCTAACCTGGATTTGCTGCAGCTCCAGCTTTTATAACACATAAATGACTGACACAGTAAAAGGAGACTGCACAAAGTTTCACTGAGTTTGGACAGAAGGACACATTTATCCCTGGTATAACTCAAGCAAAGTTAAGGGAAGAGAGTGGCTTGGAGACTCTGAGTGGATTTCTACAATTTATGGTTTACAAATCCACCCTAATCCTTGTCCTTCCTATCTGTTTTGGGCTACTCGCAGGCAATAAGTATCTGTCACATTGCCGAAGAATAGTTGTTTATCTAGTTTTAAGTGAGTTTGGGAGTCCATTGGTTTGTTTTTACAGGAGGCATGATGGATGCAATTACAGGGGCAATAATATGCATGGTTACAGTGTAACCGCTCTGTGGATCAGACAACAGCAAAACCATCCATCTTCCACGTGTGCAACCACTGTGACTCTTACCTTCAAGTGAATGAGATCTCTCAAAAAAAATGTGCAGAAATTTACTTTACAAAAGTTTGGGGTCAAACCAGATTAAATCATACTCCAGAGTTCCTGTGGTATTAGCGTGGCAGGAAGAGAGATTCAATTTCTGCTTAACTATGGGTTGATTTATATCTAGGGAACTCCTTCAACTCCTCCGCTTTCCGTTAGAGCATGAAAATTTGGTGTTAACATCAGTACCAGGTCGCTGTCTGGGCAGAGGATGCTGCTCTCCTCTGTCATGAGGAAGCTCAATATTTAAGCAATCAGAGTTGGTCCTTTTGAATCAAGCAGCTAACTAGATCTAATCTTATTTCTGCATGCGCACTGTACACACAGAAGATAAATTTCCTCCTGCATCTCCCTTCCCTATAAGATGTGCACTGCTGGGCACTTCTCACTAGAAGTGTGCAAATCCTGATTTGTCTTGTCTTCATTGATACATTCTCTCTCCCAGCACTTTTAGGGCCTGCAACCTTTTCTTCTGTCTAGACTCTATCGTTTGATTTATTCCCCAATTTGATTTCATCTCTGATTTAATAACTCTCTCACCTGCACCTGCCCTTTTTTTTTTTATTTTTTTTCTCACCTTTTTACTATTTGACCTTTCCTAGACCTTACTTAAAAGACGTATATCGCCCTTTCTGCTGTTACATTGTTCTTTCTGGCCTTTTCTCCCCAGCCCTCTCCGAACTCGTAGTTCACTCAAAGAAACAACAGCGAGGAAAGTGAGGGTGAGACAAAGCTGACACTGATCTCCATGGGACTTAATTCTGGACCACCACGGTCTTGAAAAGTAACTGAAACTTGTTTGGGCATAGCCCCACAAAGTCTGGGAAACTGTGAGGCCACACTGGAGTGTTGCAGTGTGCGTGTTTATAATCACCTTTGCATTCTTTTAATATTACCTAATCAACATTTAAGGTTCTTCTATTATGTTATACTATATAATACTGTGTATTAGATTATGTGAAGACTGAAAAGAGAAGACGTAATGTAGAAGTAAGGATGCATGTCAGGATTTGGCCCACTGTTGAAAAGGAAGAGATTTTTACAGTGAAAAAATAATCTTCACACTAAAGAGTGTCCACCAGATTAAAAAAATTCCTGTTCGCAGTGTTAGCCCCTGCTAACACAGCAGAGTGACATGAATGGAGCAGCCTGCCATAGACAAGCACAGCATTGTATGTAGACAGAACTGGAAAAAAACCGTGATAAATTTATGTAGTAACAGGCAAGGATGACAAATTTCACAAGTTGGTCAGGGTTAAATTGGTAAATCATGCAATCAGTTATGGGTTAAATATTAACAGAAGATACTCTTGGAAAAAGAAAGACAAAGTTGATTGCATTCTTTCAAATGATTCCCAGATGTTAAAAAGTGCTTTCCAATGAAAATAATTATATAATCTACAAACCTGAACACCATGTTAAAGGAATGGTAGTGAAAATTACTGAGTTAACAATCTAGGCCCATGGCCATTTTGTCTTTCTGTAGACAAACAAGAAAAACTTCATGTGTCCTGAGAGCTGCTGAAGTGAAAAATTCTAAATTTAACAGATTTCATACTTGGTGCATTAACTATAATCTTTTCACTGTAGGCTAAAATGCAGTCATTTTTGCACTTTTTGTGACACTGTGATTTATAAGAAGTGTTTCCGTTTTCTGTGGCTTGCAATGTATGCCTTGGAACTGAGGAGCAGGCTCTCAAAGCTATTTAACTCCGCAACTGCAAATGTCAGCGACAATGAGGTACGTTTACTACATGCACTTTACTCTCATATTTCTGTAGAGCAGATTGTCCCTGTTTAATACACCTTTCTTGTTCATTACTTTTTATTTTTCTTTGAAGAATTAATAGCCCCAGGTACTCAAGAGCATTCAGGTTAGCAGTCCATCCTTCATATTCTAGACACTTCTTATGAAGTATTAGACTAAAATCAACATTTGGGTTCTTTTTATTTAACTTCCGTAATTTGAAATTCTTGGGACGTTACTTCTGCTTTCAGTACTTGCTTCTTTGCTCCTCCCCTTGTTTTCCAAATTAGAGATTAAATTCTCATTTAATTGCAAGCTAAGATTTACAGAAAAATATAAAAAGAGTGGACCTTCTGGGAACTGGTAGCATCATAAAAGTCCCTCAAAATAGAATTAAAATAGACACATTGCTCTGCAATAGCTTCCATATTAAAGCTGTGAGAATTACTTTTGAACTGCTGGTTAACTAATTAATACACTCATAGGCAAATGTTTGCCCAGCAGTTAATTCCTTGATTACTTTTCTTTTTTTGTTGGTAACAGTTATATGAATCTCTGAGTTACTTCTCAATAATGAAATTAGCTGGCAAATGTACTTCTTAATTAGATGTCTGTGATAGACATAGTGATCACATCTTAGATATGGACCCCACTCTGCAGCTGAGCATATGCAAAGTTGTGGTGGGTGAACAAAACTGCTATATGAAGAATGAGGGAATTAGACTTGTGAAAATATTTATTAATTACTTAGAGTAATTCATGGTCCTATCGATAGTGCAGACCAGATTTCAACCACAAGACAACCATAAGGCAAAGAATAACACACAAGGTTTTTAACCTCTAAAATAACTTCCTCCTCTGGTTTTTCTTTTTAGATCGTCTCTGACATTGTTGTTGCAACAGTTTTTAATGCCAAGAATAAGTCAAGGAAAGAGAGAAAAGTATGAACTGTGTTTTAAAGATAAGGTTGTTTTTCCCAGAAATGTGGTTTGCTAAGGAACGGTGCATCTTTCAAATACTTCATACTGACCATAGGCTAAATTACCTAACTTCAAATATCAAAAAGTTAGCTATCCAGGTCAGTGCTAGTGACTTTATGCCATCTTTATAGCCACTGGAGAAAAATAGGCACCATCAGGCAGTGATTCAACAGACTTGGCTTTGGTGTGTAAGATGCCTCAGATATTAAGGATCCAGGGACAATATAAGTCTCCCTCTTGAGGTGGCTCTTCTTT
>NW_009715263.1:77514-84978 GCF_000703405.1 Apaloderma vittatum
AAAGGCACCTATGATAATTAGGTCATGTTATTTTTTATGCCTAGATTAGGGAAAATGACTGAAGATCCCAACTGGAGCTACAGAGAAGATCTCCATGTTTTGACACTGCTGAAAGGTTACTGGAGAACTGGTTCCGAGCACGGCCTGAGAGACAGGTTGTTAAGTTCCTGCTAGCTAAAAATCCCACCAACCTCATCTTGCAATAAGGTACATGTTGTGTTCAAACTGATGCATTCAAATGAACAGATAAATTAGTGGTGGTGCTTTTGAAGTCGTATCATCTTCACCAATCTTAAAATTTCTGTTAGATACCTGACAGAATAGCTTATATTCTACTTTAAGTGCTGACAAATATATTTTCTAACTGAGATCAAAATGATATTATTTTCCCTTGAGTGTACTAATGTTTTATTTATATAAATATTTTTTTAATAAAATATCTCTGATATTTAAGGAGTTTATGAGTTTTGCTTTGGGTTTGTTTTTTTCTTAGTAAGGGTTTCTTTTCATCAAATGTGAGTATTAACTATTTATTAGCTATGGTCAAAAATAAACTTTAAAATCTGGAGGGCAAACACATTGTAAAGCTCTCACAGTTTAATCCTAGATTATGCAAACACTCAAATACAGGGAAGCTCATTTAAGCAAGAAGAACAGCAGGCTTGGGAGGGCTTGGGGCAACGCTCCCTCAGCTCCATTCCCAGACACCTGCAAATCTGGATCTGTGCTTAGGCTATGGTCACCCAACTTTTTGCGAAGAGCCAGGAAAATAAAATATACAAAGAGCCCCTGTCAGCAGCACTGGTACCATCACTGGCAGAGTGCTGGGGTTTTGTACCAGTATGAGTGAGCTCTGCCTCAAGTACTTCCAGTATTGCCCATCTTTGTTTTCCATCAGATGCATTCAGTCCCCCAACTCAGACCCCTCCTCCCCTTCCCCCTTGCATCCTGCTGCCTCCTGCCACATTCCATGGTTTTTTTGAACCAGAATGGCAGTTTTTGACACTATGATCCTACCAAGTAGCCCCAGAGGTGTCTGGAGACTCAAATTGATGTACTTCCAGAAATGAATGGCAAACACGTCTGTTGAAAAACTTATTGTGCTGCAGAAGGAGGCTCCATTAACCAGTAACAAACAGTGTGGAGGAATATCAGGTCAGTGCTCACACGAGGACTGTAGCATCTGAGAGTTGCACGGTGGTGTCTGGATTCACGTCCCTGCTTTTCTTGCCTCTGTTTTTTTAAGTCCATCACCTGTTGCCTCAAATTCAGGCACTGAGTCACGTTATAGCAGGACTCATTCCACAACTTCAATGTCAGAAAGCAACTGATGGATTTGGCTCCTGTTATTCTGGGCTCAGGCTGAGGTGCCTTAAAGAGACCTCATTTTCAGAAAGTGCTAACAACACATTTATATGGTATCTCCAACTTAATATTCAAATGCAAGAACCAACAAAATCTTTTGATTTTGAAAATTTTGGCTTAGGTGTCTAAGGCTGGATGTGTTCGGGTTTTACATCTATGAAAACATCTGAAAAAGGTATGATTATTTGCGGCTGCAGTGGCCTTCTGCGGACTCAGATGTTTCCTCAGCTTATCTTTTAAAACAAGTTATTTTTCTCCTTGC
This sequence comes from Apaloderma vittatum, assembly GCF_000703405.1. Classification (NCBI taxonomy): domain Eukaryota; kingdom Metazoa; phylum Chordata; class Aves; order Trogoniformes; family Trogonidae; genus Apaloderma; species Apaloderma vittatum. The sequence continues at coordinate 79,142 of NW_009715263.1, forward strand.
CATAACTTTTAAAGGAGCTTAGAGGAACTGATGATAAAATGCTCAATTTTTGTTTACTTTTAAATGGACATAACTATTGAAGACTATATTGTTCACAGTAATACAGCAATACAGGAAAAGGAAGCAGAATATAATTCTCCATAAATGCATGCTGAAATCAAAAATAAATTTTCGGTGATCCATACTATAAAAATGCAAGACAAGAGGCTGCCATTGAAAAAAGTGGTCTATTAAATTAAGATGCTACTAGGTGTCATTGTGACTCTGTGGGTAGCATGTCTGTCTCACAGCCAACTACTTGTGGGTTCAAGTCCCATACTGGGACTTTGGCTTCTGTCCAGTGTACTGCAGTAATAAGCAGTATGTGGCACTTTTAGAGGTGTCATCCTTCAGAGGAAATGTTAAACCTACTGTCCTTCTGCCAGCTCTCCAGTTGGAAATTAAAGATCACCCAAGCACCCTTTGAATACAGTGAGTAATAACCTTGGGGTCCTGTCCAAGATTCCCTCTCTCAATAAAAGAATTTGTAATGGACAGGGCATATTTCACAAAAGAGTAGAAGACATACAAGCCAATGGAAAAGCCTCATTAAAGATGTCATGGTCCTTTAACATATTTTTTAACATAATAAGTTGTCTATTTGATTAAGTTTCGAAGCATTTTTAAGCAACTATCGTAAATTACCCATACAGGATTACTTAAAAGTACAAAGAACAACTTCCACTACACACCTTTGGGAAACAGCTAACCTTCATAGACAGCCCAGGTTCAGGAAAGGTCCAAGAAAAATGTTTAAGAGGACTGCATTTCAGAACAAACCTTCAGTGCCGAGCACCACAGCAACACTCATGGCCTGTTAGTGTGAAGATGCTAATGAGCTTCTTGTGCTTCTCCATTCTCTAAGCAGCAAGAACTGATACCCTCAGATTTCCAAAAGTATTCTTGCTCTGGGAACTGTTAACCTGGCCAGTTGGTATCTGCATGCCCTTAAATCTGGTTTTGGAACAGGCTGCCCAGAGACAGTGTGGAGTCTCCTTCTCTGGAGACATTCAAAACCCACCTGGACGTGTTCCTGTGTGACCTACTGTAGGTGATCCTGCTCTGGCAGAGGAGTTGGACTAGGTGATCTTTCTAGGTATCTTCCAACTTCTAACATTCTGTGTCTAACACAGCAGGAACTGTAGCAAAGCTATTCACTGGCAGTGAGCAAATATCCTGCCAGTGGCATATATATATAATTGTGGAAGTGACTTTTAGCATCCCTCATATTGGTTGAGTGAAGGAAGACACAATGTGCTCTGAGGTAAATCCTCTATCCCCCGCTGATGCTGAAAAGGTAACATGAAATATGTAGTTTGCTGCACCAGGAGACTGTAAACTATTTGGCAAAAGCTGGAAAAACATCTCACAACCTGCTCACCTCTCCTGTCTCCCAGCTGATTGCCTCTCTGCAGCTCCACTGTCAGCAGGACCTTCCTTGCCCTTGCAGTGTGCCATCCAGCTGAAACCCAGCTGGACAGAGCAGCAAAAAGTTGTAGGATCCCAATGCCAATGGAAGATTTCTTGTCACAAATCCTTGGGGTAGCCATGATCACACTAAAGGGTGAGACCTTTCATGGCTTCTCTCGCCTCTGTTTTCAAATTGTAATAGTCCCCCAGCATTGGATTACAGACTGGTGATGCCGCTTCTTGTGAGTCATATGCTTAACCTGCAAAACTAAAAATTAACAGTCTATTTTTCCATCACCCTAAACTCACAGTCAACCAGACGAAAGTTCATATAGATAGCCATTCATCTCCTGAAGGGTACACCAAAGAGAGGTCAGAGGAATTTTCCTCTTGACAGCTGAGGAAACAGTAGTGCCCTGCACAGACCTGGAACTCAGGTGAAGGAATCCAACCCTTACTACCTAAACCTTCCCTATTTCAGGTGAGGAGATTCTGCCTGTGAGACAGGAGGAAGGTCGAGGCTGCCAGAACTCAAACAGCATGCAATGTTGAACTAGACTCTACTCTGTGTACTTCACCATTAATGTATTTTACCGCCTTTTCTTTATCAACACAGAATGTGCCTCCAGGACCCGAAAGCCTATGTATGTTAAAGAGAAAATACTGTTTACGTATAGTGTCAAAATTCTCTACTTTTATTCTAGTTTTTTTCAGCACATTTCTTTCAAGCAGAAAACAAAATGAACTTCCTGATGGTGTCTGGATGCAACAGCAGTCCCACATATTAGCAGTTAGACATGTGCCAAAGAGTTCCCATCACTGCCCACTCACTCTCATGACTATATTTTTAATGCAGTTTTATAGGATGAGTTGTTGTGGTTTCTTGCTCCTGAGTAAATTTCCCCTCTCTCTGCTCACTAGTCGCTAAAGAAAATGAATGGTAAGAGTAGAAAATGGCTTCTGCCTCCCTTATACCTTTCTCATTTCAATTCTGTTGTTCATTTCTCATACTTCCAGTCTCAAGAGCTCTTCTGAACTCCTCACTTCAGTGACCTCCTTTCTTAATTTAATCTGGACAAAGCACCGAGTTCATTTCAAGTCATAAAGCTTGATTTGCTGTGTGCTCTTGGCAAATGTGAATAAGCTCCCTGGCTCTTTTTAATCAGCTATCATAATCTTTTTTTTTTTTTTTAACTGCAGCAATTAGGTCACCAAAGCAAGTAGTCTCTTGTGTTCTATTGAGAACAAATCCATCCTCTTCTGACTTGCTGCATAATTTAATAAGCTTGATATCATTCTGGTTTCCATGTAAGGCAACCCCATGAGAGCAGTCAGATCCTTTCGAAGGCAAGGTTACTACTGCTAGAACCAGTACTCAGAGGGCTTGGTACTGCACTGTATATGGTAATACTACTACTTCCTATCACTCACATTGCAACATTTGACTGCCCGGCCAACAACAGCACTCTGCTGGCATCCTCCCCCTACAAGGTCTGCACTGAGCTAGCATGTGGAGAACCTGGTATCAATTAGTTAATATTTTAGCCATGTTTTGAAGATGTAAAACAGCTGCTAAAAGCTAAACCTTATTGTTATGTTAAGTAATTATTTTTTCTTTTACCTTTAACATCTTTTTTTCCTTCAAAAAACATTAATGTATTAGTAGCTGCATTTAGCACCTCGTAGTCCTGACATTTAAATGACTGAAATGTTTTGGTGTAATTGCACTGTTATGTATCACAACACCTAAGATGTCTCCTTCTGTATGAAAACTTTTATGCCTAGATTTTGTTTTAAGAATCCTAACTTTTTCTATTAGCTGCTTCAAAAAGACAAGAAAACAGTGAGGTATAACATCTTATTCATCTGGATGGAGCAGCCTTCCAGATTAAATTATTTAAGAAGTTTGGAAGAAGCTTTCGGCCACTGGGTTGATTTTCATTTCCAAACTCTGCTTTCTCTGGTTCTCTCTAAGTTCCTCTCACCATCCCAGGAATAACCAATACTTCCAGTTAACGGAAAAATCTCTCCTGAGTCATGTGTTTTGAGGATCTGGTTGGCATTCAGGTTGGACTGCTGGACACAATTAGAAATCCCGTACTTCAAGGAAGACTTGTAGGAAATGTGTAGCTAGAAATCCAAGAGGCATAGTAGCAGAATTCAGTAAGAAGTTTCCAAGTGTTTTTGATCAGAAAAAAAGATTTGTCTTCTCATTCACCTTAATACACGGTGTAAATGGCTCAAATACAAACACTTTTTGTCTGATGCGTGCAGACAGAACAAGATCTAACTATACCGCACTGAGAGTAATGGGGCCCAGCTCACTGAGTAAGCTTGCATAGGTATTGCACTGCATATAGATAATAAATTGCAATTATTCTACAACATGAATTAAAAAAACTGCAGCATTGTAGATGTTGATTTCTACTTTTTTTGCGGGACTGAAAGGTGCAACCTGAGCAATTTATACTTGGAGATATTCTCCTATTGCAACAATAGGAGGCTAAGATGACCTGTAACATGGTTGTGTCCGGAATTTAATTTAAATTCCAATAAGCCTCACTAAAGAAACTTAAAATTATCTATTTTATAAACTTCACAGCCTTTCTAGACTGAATATATCAAAATTCTTCTAGTGTTATAAATCATTACATACCTCCAAGCCTGTCAGAAACACAGCGTTTATGTAACAACACTTGGGCTCCTTCTGGAACAACTAATTAAACATCCCTCTTACATACTTGCCTTGTCCTGCCTGTAGCTATTAGGACATGTCACATGTTTTCAGTCAGTATGAGGCCACCAGAGTTAGTTTCTTGGAATTCCATCAGGATAAAAATAAAGTTGTTCTTAATACATGACACATCATTCAGTGTGGTTTGTTCCAGATACTCTGGGAGAGGTAAATAATGCATTCTTTGTCACTTGGGCTTATTTTGTGCCATGTGGAACCATTTTAGAGCTCAGTGCTTTTGATGGGGACTGCAGCTAATCTCATTCTCAGGTACCAATATCGAAAGAGCATGACGAATGTGCAAACCATACATAAAACCTGTGAGTTAGCTTGTGCAGAAAATTAGGATCTTCACAAGCCTCCCTGCCACAGAGGAAGATGTTCTGCTCTGTCAGACCTGGGGAAAGCTGAACAGACAATGCAAAGTGGAGCTCTCTGCTTTATGCACAACCCAGGAGGTCCAAACAGTCCCATCAGGACAAATAGACTCATCTCTGAGAGTAAATCCTGGCAAAGACAGCATTTTCTGCCATGCCTGTCAGTGTGGCAGAACTGAGCATGTTATCTAGAAACATCAGAGGAACTTTCTGAGGAACAGATCTTCTCCTGAGCAATCAGGTGGAAATGCCTGGTGATGTGGTCTAGCTGGTGGCTAGTAAGAAGCCAGTGATGGAGCTTATATCTGACACGAGTCTTTAGCATAACAACGGCAAGGCAGCATGAGCCAGCAAAGAAGGCTCATGGTCTCCCAGGATGTGTTAGACAAAGTATGACCAGCAGGTCCAAGAAGGTGATTCTTTATTCAGTGCTGGTGAGCGCGTAGATGGAGTATTGTGTCCAGTTCTGGGCTCCCTTGTTCAAGATACATATTGGGCATATTGGAGAGAAAGATGAGCTACTGAGATGGTTAAGGAGCTGGAATTTCTCTCCTATGAGGAAAGGCTGAGGGAGCTGAGATGGTTTAGCCTGGAGAAGACAAAGCTCAAAGGGGAACTTACCAGCGTATGTAAATACCTGAAGAGAAGGTGCAAAGAAGATGCCGTCGTGCCTAGTGACAAGACCAGAGGCAATGGGCACAAACTGAAACACAGAAGGTTCCCTCTGAACATCAAGAATTACTTTTTCATTCTGAGGATAACCACGAACTGGCACAGGCTGCCTAAAGAGGTTATGGAGTCTCCATCCGTGGAGATATTCAAAAGTCATCTGGACATGGTCCTGCGACACTCTCTACAGGTGGCTCTGCTTGAACAAGGATGTTGGACTAGATGGCTTCCAGATATCTCTTCTAACCTCGACTCTTCTTTGATAACAGCCATTAAAGTAGAACATTAACAAAGGAAAAAGAGGCAGAGCTGCCCAGACTCCTTATATTGCTAATATGAGATGGAGTAAAGGCAGTGAAGTTTGCACAGGCCAGGGATGTCAACTAGCAGACAGATAAAGACAGAATCACAGTGAGATTTATCTAGTAGTACGCAGCATCCTGCATCCTTTATTATGTTGTTCATGCCTGTCTTGATATTCCCTTTAGGAATTCTTCCCCAGGGCTCCTGCCAGCCTGCTAAGGGCTCTACACAGCATTCTCAGGCCCTTTCCAGTCAGTGCCACCCCATGTTGCCATGAATCTGCCAGTCTTCTTCAGTGTCAGCAG
>NW_009715263.1:85009-86357 GCF_000703405.1 Apaloderma vittatum
CTGCAGCCAGCAGGACTCATAGATGTTTGACATCTCAGTCTGTCCATGTATCAATTCTGCTTCAAGCTCATTCTCCAGCCTGTGCTGGGACTTCAAAGCCACAGTCTGATGCACTGCATTGATTTTGCCTCCAGAGACTGAGAACATTTGCTTTCTCTGGGAATATTTTTTTTTGCTGTGGCAGAAAATCAGATGTGGATATATATAAACAAAGAGCTCTGGAAGAACATCTGGGACAGCAGACTGCCCAACAGAGACGTATCCTGGCCTATTTCCACTCTTTTGCCTCTTGAAACTCATCCCTGGAGCCATAAACAAAGTAAAGAACAAGAGCATGAACGTCTTTCAAGGAACTCTAATCCTGCATCTCATAGTAATTGCTATGTGCCTTCGTCTGCAACCTTATTCTGTGCAGAACCTTCATTTGCCCTTAGACATCAAACACTCCCCAGCTTTGAAGAAGTTTGAATACAGATCTGGTCTTTGCAGCTGAAGCACACCTCTAGCATAATGATGAAAGAAAAAAAAGGGAATGTATTGAAGCAGAACACAGACAAACTTCTTCCAGCAATCACTCTAATCAAGCAGCTGCTTCCAGCATGAGATCATGTCAAAATGTTCCTCAACAAGGTGAAAACAGTTCTGATTTAAGTTTACGGAAACACTATTAAGCTCATAACATTATTAGATCCCTATATTGGCCTCTTACAGCAAGCGTGTGTTAGAACACTGGTTTGTTCTATAGAAATGGTGAAAGAGTAATACTCTTATACGGTTATTTCTGCCTCAGCAGATCCTAAATGGGAAAGGAAATTATAAAAAGTTGTATCTGGAAGAGGCAGATCGACAGCACTTTTTTTTTTCTGGTAAAGTAAATCAGCCATACACTTTGCATTCCAGCACTTGCCCAGACAAATTTTAATATGCTATTTGGTAGCTTTAAAAAGAATACCTCTGGCAACAACGTCAACAACAGAGATGGTGCGAGAATGTTATTGTGGTGTTGTCATCCAGACATCTTCACCATAGATTAGAAATCCAGTGATTTAGGCAGTGCACAAATCCATAAAAAGGAAGATGGCATGGCTTAAGCATCAATAGTATTTTACTTAAAGATACATGATATAGAGATACACAACACATCAGTATTCTTCTCCAGTGCGATCTATCAGTTTTAACTTTAGTTGCTAAGGCTGTGGCATTTGGTTGTAAAGGGTCAGGGGTGTCCTTGAAGTATGAGTGTGAAATATATGTGGAAGTAAAAGCTCGTCAGAAGGAGAAAGAGGAGCCTTCTGAGGTTCAATTGCAAGAGTTTTCGTCTTTGTCGTGGGTTAGGGCTGGGCCGGCC
>NW_009715264.1:0-10829 GCF_000703405.1 Apaloderma vittatum
CAACCTCTGCCAGGGTCTCACCTCCCTCATAAAAGAATTTCTTTGTCGTATCTAAGTGTCTACCTTTGCCATTGTGATAGCTGAAGAAGTGGCAGAAAGAAAAGAGTTGGCTTAAAATCTTTCATGCTAAGTGTTTCTCATCTTCAGAAATATGTAGGTTTGTTTATTCAACCCTCTTGCAGCGTCTTCAGAGACCTCACCTCCGAGTGGACACATGCGTAGTACTTCACAATTGCTGGAACGATGTGGAATAACTGCTTAGGGTAATTTGAAAATTAAACATTAAATATACATTATAGTCCACACACTGGAAAAGGTGTAACATCAAGAAAGTTTCCAGATGGTGTGCAGCTGGTAAGCAAAAAACTTCTTCCACAAAAGTTCACTAGGCAATCTTCTCTTACTAAGGGAGCTTGATGTGCTGACTCTAAGAGCAACTGCACGGAGAATGGAGCAGAGTGAGGGTACTGTGGTCAGTCTCTGTACACAAGAGGAACTTGGACTTACTGTAGAACTGATAAGCTGCACATTTGCTACCCTTGGTGAACAGTCTGTCATTTTTTGACACATTGCTGTCCTTTGGGTGAATTATGCTCGTTAGGATCTCATAATATCAAAACACCATCCCAAATGCTACCCATCTCCAAGGTGTGACTACCTCTCACTGAGTTTGCACTCTGATTTTTTTTAGTCTGTTCCTTTAGAAGCGAAGAGAGGAAAACTTACACCAATCTTGATAAAGATTTGTATGACTAGAGTCACTCAAGCTCCACCTGAAAGATAACAGTATAAAAATGACCCCAGTGAGGGGGCATGTTAGGGAAGATACAACCACGGACCACCTCTGACTTCTGGGATAGTGAATGGGCTGAGCCTCTCTTCCCCCTGATAGGGACGCCTTTGGGTAAGATTCGAACACTTGGTTATACCAAGTACTTCCCTGGGACACTTAGAAAATCTCTAGGGAATTGCAGGCTGTGTTATGTGTATCTTTGCAGACAGTCACTATCTCTGGTAATCCAAAAAGAATTTGTGTATCTGTTACTTCAGTAAACTTATTTCTTGATCTAGCCATGGGAGTTCTTAACTGAACACCACACCACTCGTTACGTCTGGCCATGTGAGTCCAGGGACACTGCTAGATTGACTGTGCATTGCATTGTTAACTCCAGACTATTAACGCCAAATTAGGCATCACTCAGAATTTAAACCCAGCCGCCCCCACCTCCTCTGATATCTGAGGACAAGCTGGAACACAAGGGGGTTTAGTTTCTGCCAAACTGATTTGCCCCTTTAACGCAACAGATGGTTCTCCAGAATACTTGCTGCAACAGGGACTCCCCAGCGACTGTGGATCTGGTTGGTGGTAACGTATTAGGGTAACTGGTGATGTATCTTTCTAAATCACTGTCACTGATACGTAGTAATGATTAGGTGCATTACCTTGATTATGCTTCTTGCTACTTAAAACTAGAATATAATCAGCTTACTAACTAAAGTCATTGTTTTGTTCTTGTAATACTTTGAAACAGATAGTAAAATCAGCTGACTCTTCTGTTGGTGTCTGTGTCCTTCCTGCAGACCTCTCCCCCACCATCAATTAGCAAAACATCTCTTTTATTGTTACTCTTTCTAAACCATCTTAGTTTCTTTTTCTAGCCTGTAAATCTCCCTTAATCCCATTCCATTCTGCTTCTGGGAATGGAGAGATGTTCATAGAGAGCATCCATCATTTGTTCAGTGGCCAGCACAACACTAACTTCTGACACTCCCTTGAAAAGCTTTCCAGATTTGATCAAGTAACTGTTGACAACTTGCATCATACAGATGGCTCAGTGGAGATTTCCACCTCTCTTGGCTCTGCCGCACGTTCATGGGAGGAAGGTTGTAAGCTATTCCTCTCCCAAGCGCAACCGTAATAGGCTGCGTACCATGCATGCATTCCATCCCCTTAAGTTCCCTTTACAAAATATAGAATCATTAAGGTTGGAAAAAAATCTCTAAGATGAGCTAGTCCAATCCTGGCCATGATTAATGGGCAAATCCAGTGAACCAGAGACATGGACAGGTCTGCATGAGAGAAGAGAAATCATTTCTCATCCATGTTGTTCTCTCTCTTATGACTGAAAGCAGCAGGTTGTATGTTTTTCTCTCAGTGGTTTTCTGTAACACCCAAGGAAGGAAGAAGTGAAATATTTTTCAATGCAGAAGCTATTAGAACATCTTGGAGAACTCGTCTACTTAAATTTTACAAATCATATTTGGTATTTTGAGCCTCTTGTATTGAGACAGTATTTTCCCATTATTTCTCATGTTGAAAAAAGCAGTGCTTAGATGTCTGTCTTTTGATGAGACATTTGGAATGCCATACAGGCACAGTGCTGTGATTGAGGTCTAGCCTGCCATCTTTGGCTATTATCTGTAGCAAAATAGAAGAAATCAGGACTGGGAATCATTTAATGAACTCAACCCTCTCACTCCATGTTTATGCCATCTCTCTTTGCACGTACTGCTCAGTTGCAAAGTGAACCTGGTTAGGTGCCCAGAAGCACCTTACCAAACATGCTTGGTATTCCTGCCCACTGTGGGAAAACCATGCCTGAAAAAATCCGTGATACATACAGGTGAAAGCAGCAGGCTCAAAAACATTTTCACTCTCTAGCAAGGACCAAGGTCCATAGTGCCTGTATTGCTGCTTGCATGCCTCTGCCTGTGGAGATCCCCTGGTTTGCAAGGTAAGAAGAATAAATTTACTCTTTGCATCTAATGGAATCATAGAATGCTCATGGTTGAAAGGGACCTCTGGAGATTGGCTGCTCCAACCCTGCTGCCAGAGCAGGATCATCTAGAGCAGATTGCACAGGATGACATGCAGGCAAGTTTTGAATGTCCACCACCTCTCTGGGCAGTCTGTTCCAGTGCTTTGTCACCCTCCAAGTAAAGAAGTTTCTCCTTGTGTTTAGCTGGAACTTCCTCTCTTCACGTTTGTGCCCATTCGCTCTTGGCCTGTCGCTGGGCACCACTGAAAAGAGGCTGGCCCCATCTTCTTGACACCCACCCTCTAAGCATTGATAAGATCCCCCCTCCGTCTTCTCTTCTTCAGACTAAAAAGTCCCAAGTGCCCCAGGCTTTCCTCGTAAGAGAGAAATCCTCTTTGTAGTCATTTGATGTACCCTCTCCAGCAGTTCCCTGTCCTTCTTGAACTGGGGAGCCTACAACTGGACACAGTATTCCATGTGGCCTCAGCAGAGCAGAGCGGGAGGGTGACCTCCTTCAACCTGCTGCCCATGTTCTTCTTAATGCACCCCAGGATGCCACTGGCCTCCTCAGCAACAAGGACGCATTGCTGGCTCATGGTCATCCTGTTGTCCACCAGGACTTCCAGGTCTTCTTCCTCAGAGCTGCTTTCCAGCAGGTCAGCCTCTAACCTGTACAGACCCATGGGGTTATTCCTCCCCAGGTGCAGTACCCTACACTTGCCCTTGCTGAATTTCATAAGGTTTCTCTCTGCCCAAATCTGCAGCCTGTCCAGGTCATACTGCAGGGCAGCACAGCCTTCTGGTGTGTCATCCACTCCTCCCAGTTTTGTGTCATCCATGGTTTTGTGTTTGTTCCTATGTCCTGCCTGTGTCGGCTCCCACAGCTGGAATCTTAATCTGATTCACCATCATTCTCCTTCTCCTGCCATTCCCACCAGAAAAAAAAACCCCAACCAACCAAAACCCAGACAACAAGAAAAATGGACAGATAGAGTGACGGAGTTAAGAACAAGTTTCCGAGGTGGATTTTATGAGCAGTACAGCTAAAAAAGCTGTCGTGTGAATCCTGGGAACTCAGGCAGAGCAACACACTGAACATAACAAAGCAGCAGGATAAATACCACACGCTTTCAAGCAGGGGGAGATCTCTTTGGACTTGCACTCCTGCTTGTCCTTCTGCTCGTGTGATCACTGCTTGTGTTCCTCTACCCAGCCCAAGGAACCAGCAAATAATTACTGGCCATAGACTTGAAGTTTTTCATATTACAGAGAGATAGCAGGTAAAAAAGGGAGGTCTCCAAGTCTTTCTAGTGGACTGACCCCAAAACTTAATATGTAAGCAGTAAAGAGGAAACAGAAGTAGTATGTGGTAAATAGTAATTTGGTGGAATCTGGGCTTTTATCTTTGATTTGCATGTAGGGCTGTGGTGTGAATAGATTTCTGTGATCTACAGTAATACCAGTAATAGGCTAATACTAGCAAACACGCTAGTCTGCTTATACCTAAACAAATGGAGTGTTCTGATTATTTTCTAAGATCTGTTTTCTTCTTCAGGGTTCTATCCCTTCTAATGCTAAAGCATTCATAGATGGCTACTAATGTGTTACTTAAGTCCAGTGGTTTAGACCTGTTTGTTTATTTCTTGCTGAATGTCCAGTGAGGTTCTTGAATTCAGTCTTCAGAAATACAAAGTGTGAATAGTTACGTCTGAAATAGATGGGAGCTGTGATTTGCCTACACAAGGTACTCTATACTATCAGCTATGTTAAAAGTCAGGTCTGCATTATTTTGAATTGAGCATCCAAGATTATTAAAACTGCTGTGCCTTAATTTCACTTCCCAATTTAAGTAAAAACATCACTTACTTATGTGGATTATGCAAAGGTAAATTAGAGTTTGAAACACTCAGATGCAGTAGGAATAAGTTCCGCGAAATATCTTGACAAATAAGATTTTACCCATGTATCATAAATGGAGATGCATTTCAAAGAACATAGAGAAAACAAGACATTGAACTGTTGGTTACTACAGTTGGTATGGTATACGAAACAACAGCCCCCTGCAAAAAGAGTACATGGTCATGTAATTAAAACTGTCTTGGGCTGCATGTTAATGACTGCCAGGTTGCCTCGAGTCTGTAGGAGGTTACAGACCTAGTTAAAATTGATGGGTGGGTTCGCATTTGTTATGTGGACCTTGAAATCCAGATAGCCTCTGTAACTGTAAAGGAAGCATGGGGAATATGAAAAGTTTAAAACCACATAGGAAAAAATATCCTTTTAGTATAAATTCTTTCCAAATCAGCTGTACTGCACCAACTCATACCTGGCTGGGGTCACTCCCCTTAGACACTCTTGTTACTTGGTGCTACACAGAGTTAGACCAGATTTTGGCCTGCTTGTGAACATAAATACAAAGTGTGGTAAAGTTTCAGAGTGGTGCTACCCAGAGCAGATCACTTCATTCCAGCAAGATCACAACCCTTTATGCAAGAGTAAATCAGCGCTTGACATCTCTAAACTGAAGCAGAGGAACTGATTCTCTGTGGGGAATATTAATGAAGGTGGGGATGATGATAACTCAGACCAGAATTACCCGGTTAAAAAAAACAAACGTGGAGTGGTTAGGGAGGAGACTGCAAAAGCCTCAGCTGAAAGGCAGTTATCAAGCAGGAGAGCAGGAGCACTGTTTGGGGACTATGATTGTTTTTTGGACATAATATGTGCAATTCAGTCATTAATGACACAGAGACAGGAATTTGATGTGCATCTGTGAAATCTGCAGATCACACTAAGTTGAAAGGTATGAGTAATGATCTTGACTAGAATGAGAGAAATGGGATGAAATTCAACAGCATAAAGTTCAAAATCAGGCACTGAAAGAACATAAAACCTGTGCTGTGGACTCACTAGTTGGGGCAAATGAGGAGGAAAGAGTTCTCTTGAAGAGATTTCTTGAAGACCTTGCAAGACCTGACATTCTGTGTCTTTCAGTGGTTAAGCCAACAGTGGAATGGTCAGGGATCTGCAGTAAAGAGGCATTTCTCTTTTTTTCTAGGATGAGCTATACATCTATCCTGTTTGCCTGGACCAGATCCATAAAGGAGTCCTTTCTGTTACCGTGCCTTTGTTTTTTCCCTCCCAAAATATAAATAATAAAACAAAGGCCAGAGATGGTGTTCTTTTCCCATGAAACAATTAGGAAATCGAATTTGAAAGAGAGGGACTTTCAAAGAGAAAAATTGTCAACTGGCTACTCACGTGAAAGAGCAAAAACAGCAGAGAGGAAAAAAAAATCAGACTCAGAAACAAGACCCAGAGACTTTCAAGACAGCCACTAAACTGACAGTACCTTGGAAGGAAGGGGCCTGGGATGCACTGGGAATATGAGATAAGCAGGCCAGCCCAGGCATCAAGCTGGATGAGTGGCTCTGCAAGTGTCTGTCTGCAGCATGGAGATGAGAAAAGCTGTTCTCTCCGAGGGCTGCAGTCTGCGTGACAGAGCATGAAATTTTCAGTGCTGTCAGTATGAAAATACTTTTTTTTTTTTTTAAATTTAGAGGCAAAAAAATGTAACTCAGAAGAACTGTATTGAAGATGGGAGAAGTTATTTTAAGACTTCATCATCATATCTAAAGAGGAGCACACCAAGGGAACCAAATATTTGTCGTGTCTATGACAAGTGATCATGGTCTGAAGACAGTTCTTATTACAGTAACATAAATACTGCTTTAACAAGGCTGATTTCAAATGGCTGAAAAAAATGTCAAGTCTCATCAACTCAAAAAATTGAACAGAAAAGCTGAATGAAAATATTATGAATGAAACCATTTTGAACCCCAAAACACGAGCTTCTGATGTTTGATGCTATAGCTTAGTGGAAACAGGGAAGAAGCTCTTAAAGTCATAAATATAAATGCAGAATAAACAGACAGAAAGGGAATTTGGTAATGGATACCAGGAAAGATAGAGATTACTTGAAATTTAGGTGAGAAATTAGTCAAAGCATAAAAGGGAAGAAGCTGCAATATGCAGTATTTTTTATTCCCTTTCTCTGCAATCCATGCTGTGCTCTTTGTTGTCCTAGATTTTATTTGTTTCTATTGATTTTATTTATATTTTTTGTCTTTTTAAAAGCTGGAAAACTTTGGCTGGCACAAAGACACTGGAACAGAAAGCACGATAGCACTAGAAATTCGGAATGACAGAAGGCGCCTTGTCTTTTTTTTTTTTCTATTTTTTTATACCACCCGCTCACAATTAAAACTTTATCTCCTCCAGATGACACACAGAAGGTGGGCAGGATTTTAGAAGCAGCTGATAGATGATTGTAGCAAGTAGGATGTCTGATTTTAATAGCTATCCTGCAATGCAACTTTCATAAGCAGTTGTTAAATCCTCCTGTGGTTCAGTGCTGGTAGAACACTGCAGCCCTTTCTTCAGAAGTAGCTACGTTTCTGCTTTCAGCACCTGACAGTGTGAAGCATTAACATCTTTACCTCTCAGTCAGATTACTGCTGGTTAAGAACACACTGAATCACAAACACCGTTCACGACAGAGACACCCAAGTATGCTGAGACCGATCACTTATTTTTTTATTTGCAATAAATGTGAATTCTGCTTATTCCACTTGAGCTTTGCACTGAGTCCTGAAACTGAAGGATGCTGCCCAGTTTAGGAGTCATTTTCTGTGACAAAAAGGTGCAAAAAGGCATCAGGGTGGAGAAGAACCATGTGAAAAAAAGCATTATGCTTTTGCTCTGTCCTACTGACCATCTTATGTCACCTGCCTTGGAAATCACAAGATATTATTTCATGCCGAGAAGTGTGTTTGCACAATGGAGGGCTCACTACTGAACAACTTCAACCCATCTCTGGAAAACATATCATGCTTTTTAATCTTAAAAATTAAATTTTTTTTTTTGTGAATGACAGATGCTATTTCTAGAAATTAAAAAAACCCCACTCAGCAAGCCAAATGAAAAACCACCATAGCCTTGACATCTAGCAGTGGCATTTAAGAATTCCTAGGAAAAGTTATCCTATGTCTTTTGGGACAGAAAAATTCCTTCTGAGGCTAAGCCCAAAAGAAAAAATAGCAGGAGCAGAAAAAAAAAAGTCTCTTTAGAATTCCCTTTGTAGTTCTTTTTCATTGGTTCCTTTGGCTTGACATCAATGGAATAGGCTGTTTGTGTACCATATCTAGTGCGTAAATACAGAGAACGCATTTCATGAAAAATAAAAATATGTTAGCTTTCCTGACAAAGATGATGTGTTACCTTTTGAGAAACACTTTTCACAAGAATTAAATGAGAAATGCAAAAAAACTCCCCACACTGAAAACTCATGAAAAACCAACATTGTTCTTGACTGCTCTGCAAGGCTGAAAAACCTCTCTCTTGGCTTGAAAATTTTCTTTAAGTCAGAATTCTTATTCAGCTTGTTGTTTACACCCCGAATCTGTTTCTTATGTCTTATTCCTGGGTAATTTATTTTGGTTCTTGCTATTGTGCCAAAAGTATGATACACAAATATTCTCAAATTTGTCTTCAGCAGTTTTTGCTGAAACTTGAACATACATAAATCTGTCGTGACATTCATTCTTATGCTTCGTTATATGTTCGTGAGAGATTTTACAGTCTGTTATGTCTTTGTTTTTCACTTACTGCTTTTGCATTTGTTGTAAAGATTAAATATATATGATCTATATTTCAAGTTACCACTCCTAATTCTTTGGTCCTGTACATAGTTGTTCAAAAAAATGCCAGACTGATATGAAAAGTTTTGGTGGAATGAAACAAAGACTGAAAGCAATGCTATTGACAGAACTTTATGGTCTGTGTTCCACTATTTACTCTGTAGATATATGGGTTTATGACATAAACCTTGCAAACTTATTTCACTGCTCTTACATGCGCAAACAATTTAATTGTACTTTGAATTTTGAAATATTGGATTTCAGTATATGATTACATGATTTATTTTTGCAAGAACGTACTTAGCATACCTATAATTTTTCTGTTCCAAACTATCAATCCCTCAACTCCAGAAATGATTTTTGAATAAATTATGCATGTTAGAGCAGATGACTGCTCCAGGGTATTAGATAACTTTTTAAAAAAGTTGTACAACTGTCATTTAAACAATTTGTGTACACAGAAAATGGAAAAGCAAATGCATGTACCTTTTCCATTATGTAGTTTAAGTGTACCTTTTGGAAATCTAGTTGGAAAAATGAGATCCCTAAAAAGGCACAGCACATAAGAAACCAGCATTTTTTCTATGCTTCCCACTTCTAACCACAGAAGGAATACTGTGGTTAGCAGGGAGAGACCTGACAAAGCTGAACTAAGAAATCATGTTAATGATAGACCATTTTAGTAGAGACATTTAGATTGAATTAATTCCTATAGTGCCTATTGCCATGATAGACAGTTTTTACAAAGACTAAACTCACAAATTGCTTCTGCTACTGGCAGTTACAGTGACTTTATCAATGCCCATATTCCTTAAGCAGATTGTAACTGTCAGGTATTGACCAATCATCAGTCCAGATGGAAAGAAACCAAAACAGCAACAAAAGGAGTAGAATTAACATGACAATACAAGCATAATATTAAGAAGCAGAAAAAACTCCTTCCCTTTCCTGTCCTCTCGTTTAAAAAAAAGGGAAAACCAAGCCACCGAGCTCCTGCAAAACAATTGGGTATGTCTCACCTTGCAGCTTGTCAGACCAGGGGTTTTCCTAAGATTTCAAAGACTATGGGGTTAAAACGCTCTAACTGAAAAGTGCGTCACAACTGGGGCTGGAGAACTGCTCATTCATATGCACTGGTCAGTTTTGATCCAGAACTCTTAAGAACTGCACTGGGCACATACTGCACCATTAAAACATGGTGCCTAATTCTGGTAGAGGTGCAGTCTTGCTCAGTAACGCTGATCAGGACCCTGGGTAGTCATCAGAAATAAAGAACAGTCTAACCATGTTCTGGCTCGTCATTTGTGTGGAGAGAAGAGGCAGCCAGATGATTAACATTACACATTTGGGTTGCATTAATGCAGCAACATTTTATCAGTGTGTCCATCCATGAAGTGGATGGGCGCATGCAAAGTTTGGGAGCCTTAACAGGAGTCAGGGAGCTAGAAACTGTTTGAAGAGACCAAATCTGTTTGCCTCTGAAGAAACTCTTCGCAGCACATGTTCAGCCATCAATTTCCCGAAGTTAATGCATACCTGAAGGTAGGATTCCTGTCAAGATTATTTCATTCCCAAAGCCACATCTGGTTCCCTGTAGAAAGTAATCTGTTTCTTAGTCCATATGCCGGAACAAAAGCGACCTGCCGTTTCACCCCTTACCTCCCCAGCCTTCATTCCATTCTCTAGAGGGAAAGCATAATCTTAATCTATGTAATAAAACCCATTTAAGACATGTTTATTATATAGAATGGAAGATACTAATGTAACAGAAGCCAACAATTCCTTAAAGGTGTTTTTTCTGGAATATTCAGAGAGGTGGAATTCCAAGTGGAAATGACTACTGCAGTTCTTGAATGATAACCTTGAAGGCAGTTGGTTTGAATTTCACATTTATTAAATTCTTGGTTCTCTAAGACTCTGTATCAGGTTTGAGAAGGTATACGCTTTATTGATATGTAAATAGGTGTTTGTAGGTTGTGGAAACAGATCTGCTATGGATTTCCAAGTGTAAATTAAAAGTTCAGACAATTTAGAGGAAATAAAATCTGTGGCAAACTACATTAGTTTAAGTAAAAAACATAAATAACTCACAAACAGCAATGCATACAAATAGCTCCCACCATCCCAGGTAGCACAAGTAGCTTAGAACAGTGAAAAAAATAATGGATATTACAAAACGCATGTGGAACATTAGGAACAGAAGTGTTCAGACAACCCTAAGCCTGAAATAATTACCCATATGGGACCTACACTGCTTTAAGTCTGTATGACAGGAAGTCTAGAAAATGAATTATCTACCCATGCATAACTTGGTGCCAGCAGTACCCATATTCTAAATGATGGAGTCCAGTTGGAGGCCTGTATCTAGTGG
>NW_009715265.1:0-18345 GCF_000703405.1 Apaloderma vittatum
GGCCCGGGGAGGCGGGAAGGGCCCCGGCAC
This sequence comes from Apaloderma vittatum, assembly GCF_000703405.1. NCBI lineage: Eukaryota > Metazoa > Chordata > Aves > Trogoniformes > Trogonidae > Apaloderma > Apaloderma vittatum. The sequence continues at coordinate 31 of NW_009715265.1, forward strand.
GTTCGCACGTTGCACAGTTACTGACGGAAAAGTGGCTTAAAAAGCAGTTCCCTCCCCAGGCAGATGGAAATTGCTTTCTGTAGGAACTGACTGCACATTCTATGATGATTAGTGCTTTGCCTTCTCATCCCTCGACAATAACAATCATAAATGTTTTTAATAACTACATTTTTTAGACTTATTTAAGACATCAGAAATCGTTCCTTGCAGTGCAGAAGAAACGTTGCATTTTATGACTGGGGCTAATTGCGGGGACTCTGGACCTTGGTGCGGTAGCTCTGCGGCAGGGGGGCAAAAAAAGGCTGACACGGAACAGAATATGTTGGGGGTAATGGCGAGCGGGACAGACCGTGTTCCCAGGAAGGATTAAGCTCCTTGAGCTTTAAATGATAAGACGTGGGGTGGATGGTGCTGAATTCCCTTTGTCCATTTGATCTGAGCAGCTGTTCTGAAGTTGATGCTATTCCGACAGAACACCCCAAGCACTTTGCTGTGCATCATGCCTTGGGTTTGGTTTGTGTTGTTTTAAAGGGCTGGCCGGGAGAGGAGAAGTCTTTGTGGGATGTGTTCAGGAAACTTTACCAACCCAGTTCTTTGCTGGTAATGCACCAGTTTGGTGTAACATAGTCTTCATAAAGCACAGTGAGAATTAAAACACACCATTCTAAAATGGTTCATAACAAGGTGGCATACAAGCGAGATTTTGGTGGTGTCACTGGAGGTTTTGGTACGGTAAAGGATAACATCAAGTATTTGTTGCACTCTGCTGATTAACATCATAAATATCCTGCAACAGATGTCAGTAACCCAATTTTTAACAGTACCATTCCTTAAACACTTTTTTTCTTCTTTATTTGGCTTTGCTCAAATCAAATTGATCAAATTATCTGGAGACTCCCTTTATTTTGCTTTATAATTCAGCAGTTTAGAAAAAAAATCTTTTGGTATTTCATAGCTCTTCCTGCCTGGGGTCTAGATCATTATCCTTAAAATTAATTTTAGTCCCATTTCTTTTATGAACATAGTTTATAGAATAAATTATTAGATAAATTTTGAAGATGCGTTTATCATTGCTTCTTTGTAATCCTTTGCTAAAAAGTTGGGTTATGAATTAGAATGGGAAAAATATTAAAGAACCGGGGGAATCCAGGTGCTTTGGGAAATACAGACAAAATTCCTCTAAAAACTTAGACTCAAGCTGTATTAAACTGTAACATGGACAGGAGGGCAAACAGGCTGCTACCGTTCAGAAAGAGATGGACCGATGGCACCATTTGTTTGCATTTCAATTCAAACTCATCTTCTTAAGTACATTCAAAAATGCCGTTTGCTGGAGAGATTTCTATAGCGGTGTCTGGCTTCATTACAAATCAGCAGGGCTGATGAGCTGTGGACTAGCAGAAGCTCATTAAAATGTCTGATCCTGTTATGCAATAGGCCAGTGGCAGCCTGTGACTCCTCTATTGTCTCTTGATGTAAGAACTGTGTCTCAGCAAAGCCCAGCTCATAGGGCTTTCATGTCTCTTTGTGGAGATGCATAAAAATAACCTCATAAGCCAGCCTGTGGGTTGTGCTGTGCACTGGTAAGTGCTTTAAGGTCTGTTCTTGGTTCCAGCTCACACATTAGAAGCTCCAGTCATGCAGTGACCTTAACGGACACCTCTGGAGCCCAGCGGAGGCTCTGAAGATGTGTAGACCTACAGTAAGATTTACGTGGACTTTACATACTTAAGCCCACCTGTGTGATCCAGTTCCTCCTCTATCCCACTGCCCCCCTACAGGGGAGTCACTTGGCTCAGAATCTAAAAAATATTCTTCTATCTGAAACTTCCCTCTGCTTTTACACTTGGACTGTGAGATTTCAAGCTCATCCCTGTTAGATTACAGAAAGCAGAGGGGAAAAAACCTCCTATCTTTGCCCAGGGTTTTGACCAAGCACATCAATAGTCACAAAAGTATCCTTTGGATGAGATCTTCTTTGCTGCCTGGTCAGAGCATCCCCCGCCCAAGCCTTTGTGCCAAACCAGTGCCACAGAAAACAAATTAAGCATCAGGGATCCGAGGTGATGCAACACAAAAAGGATGCTGACTCTGCAGCAAAGAAACTACAGCCAAAACTTTTGAACAAGAGTGCCTCAGGGTGAGTGACAAGATGCCAACTAAATCACAAGCTATCAGTTTCACTGCTCCTTCACAAACTTTGTCTGCACTGTTATGCTTTTGCACAGGCCCTGGTTTTTATTGCATCCTCATGTGAGTCAGTTCAGCCCACTAATTCTGTGGAGTTTGGGGTTTTTTGTTGGTCTAGTGTTCCAACAGCTCAGCAAGTGAACTGGCTCACAGAGGGTTCCACATACGCTAGAGACAGTACAAGACAATCGAAGGGACAAGAGAGGGAAAAGAAAGAATGGGGAGGGGAATGGGACTTCCAAATTTTAATGTCAATGAGGCGGTAGATCATTCATCCCTTTCATGGAGCCACAGCCTCACATTTCTGTCTCAGCAGCCTTACTTCTGGTTTAAGATAGGAGCAGATATGCACCTCATTTAACTGTCTCCACACACAGGCACTAGGTAAGCTTTTCTTGGATTTACCCCAGACACTTCTGGAGAAGGATAAAACATCAGATGGCTACAATGCCTGCAGCAGCTTGGATTCACTTCTCAAATCTTTCAAACTATTACTAGTACAAGGAACTACTTCCATGTGGTAGGGAGCAGCACAGACAATGAATGCCATTTAATCTAACTCTTTTGAAGGGTTTCAGTGATGCAAATACTTCATGAAAAATTTGGATCTCAGTAGCTATAGCAACTCATGCCGTGAAACAGTTGTTCCTCTTCCCGCTGTGTCCTGTGCTACGCATACACCATCTTCAGAGATTATGTGAAATATTTTGCAGGTCTGCTTCAATCTCCATCTGAAAAAGCTTTGCAAAAATTTGTTCAGCATCTCACATTCATGAAATATTGCTATAGGCTGGGCTAAATGTCACTGAACCTCATGCATTTAACTGCTCTCCTTCATTTAGACAGCTGCTTGGATAGTTGGACAAATGTCATTACCAAACACAGAGGTGCTCAAAAGTGTTTGAAATTGTTGTAATGTGTTCATAAAGGAAGAAGAGCGAAAAGCATCATGAGGGAAATTAAGATAAGCACTGACAGCTTGTGAGAAGCAGCAAAATAGCATTTCAGGGGAAAGAAGGGAATGAAGTTTTAGTGTGGTGTCCGCAAAAAACAGTCTCTGGCTTATCTGACACTTCCCCAGTCACAAAACAAGACTTTTTGTTTAGTTTTGGCAAATTAAACATGCCTATGCCATTATTCAGCATCCCAAAATACACACAGAACCCCAGACTGAAGGGTTTTCAGATAAAAAAGAGCAGAAGTGGTGTTGTAATTTTTAACATGTGAAAACTGAGGCACCAAAGTATTAAGTGTATGTTCAGGGAAGACCATTCCATAACTAAGGGCTGTCAGTTATTTTCTTAGCTCCCACTTCAGATCATTAGACTATTAAATTTCAATAGAAATATGCCCCTGACACTCTCACAGGATTTCACTATTCATTTTGCACTCATGCAGCACAGGTCCCTGAACTACCAAGAGTGATGCTGTATCGAGAATAACTCTCCCTCCGTGAGAAAATTTATGGCAGCATCATTTATTGATTGTAGAAAGAATTATACACATGCAAGAAGAGAAGAATTAAAGCTTTCACACGGTGCCACTATCAAACATACAGTGAAGTATTTAGGAAAGTAAAATTTTTAGAATCATATTTTACCACAGTACAACCCTTTCAGTCTGAGGCCCACAAAGTAACACTAAGTATCAGAAAAGCAACATAACATAAGGATTTTAGTCCTCTCTCTCTTTAGCTGGTCTGTGACTAGCTTGCAGAGAAATTAAACTCGTTATCCACGGTGAACACAGCTGAAATTCTGGTTTTTAAGCATCCTCAGCTGCAATGAGTTTCAAATGATGCCTCTCCCATAGGAGACATTTCCTGTCACACCACTGGAGTATGAGGTAGGATGAGTTTACTGCTTAAAGACACTTAAATCAAAATCCTTCCTTTCTTTTTTGTTTTAGGATGAATTCAGCAAAACAGTAAGAAAACAACTGTGTAAGTGATTCTACGTCACCCCTCAGTATGGCAAGTGCTGACGCATGAATGCCTACATACAACTTAAAAAAGTACCATTACCTGTTTGGAAAAAAAAAGTAGGTATCACAACAGACTACCAGCAGAAAGGAAACTGTTTTGCAAAAATGCAATGTTCGAGTTAATATCTTAGAAATAAAATCAAATACTTACTGTTTAAGATAAATTTTAAGGGCAACAATATGGAAGTAAGCAGTATATTTCAGCTGTGCCAAGACATGCTGTCTCTGCAGAAAGCTGGCATGTCTCCTGCATGCTGCGCCTGCAATAGAAAAGGAAAGACAAAACCAAAAATTCAGAAAACATTTTATAATCAGAATGTTTGAAAATACTGAGAAAACCTTGGTAATGTGAGTTGTTTCCTTCTTAGTTCTTAGTCTGAAATCTGCACAAAGAAACTTCTCATTCACTTATTGCAGTTTAAACGTGACAAAGACAGCTAGCATAATAGCTCTCTGTCCACAACTGGAAAGATAATGATGAGTAACTTGTTATTGCTGGTCTCTAGGGTAATAGTTCAAGAAAAGTTTCCTGTTATTTGAAGAAATAATGTGAGCTTCTTTAACATCAGATTGAGGCCAACAAATGGATCTTTAACAATGTCCTTAAGTGAAATATTTTTTCTAGAATTGTTATCAGGAATTGCATTCCAGAAAACACCTAAATATCTCACTCGTAAGCTTAGGTTATCTCTGTGAATGTCTGTAGAAAAAACATCTAATGTTTTGTGTTGTGAGCGTGGTAACAGCTGTGTTACGCACATCTTGAGTCACTGTCTAGGATGTGATGTGCTACTAGGACACTTGGATTATTATTACATCAGGTCCCTTTTAAATGAGAACCAGTATTCTATATCGCACACTTGAATTTACAAGAAATTAAGGAGTGCCCTTTTGAAATACAGCCAAAGAAATCTTTGGAGTGGAGCATAAGAAGAACACACAGGGGGGGGAAAAAAGGCCTTTTTTCAAATAAATAGTATCAGGAAGAATGGCAGAAAAGGTTTGTTTTCATTTTGAAATCACTTCAACTGCTGAAAATTGCAAAAGAAACAATATGAGTCATAGAGAATATTTGGTTTAGGTTCGATCATAAATTATATTGTCATTTTTGTCTCTATATCCACATAGATGACAGTCACCTTTCCCTGGTGACTACTTGCTGGATTTTGAATGGCAGTTACAAAATGAGGTTAGGGATCCCTCAGCTAGAATAAACCAATCTCGGTTTTAATTTCAAACATCCAGGTTGGGGGGTTTTTGTGTGTGTGTCTGTGTGTGTATGTGTGTGTGAAATTGCCAAGAGAAGAAGGAATATGTGTTTCATAGGAAAAAAGAGCCTATATTCCCCTTTCATATTATCTGTAGCAACAGGAAAAACTTTTTAGCACTACAGTTAGGTGCCAGTATGTGACATAATCAGCTGATTTAGTGCAAAGCTTTAGAGCAGAGGATTTCAGACATTACTACCTGCAGTCACCTCTTTCTGGAGGTGACTGCCTCTGGAATATCAACCAGAACATGTAAGAGGGGAACATCTATTCCTTCCTGACACAGTTTTCTCCTGAAAAATAAAAAACCCACAATGTGACTGCGCAGCCCAGACAGCAAGGGATGAATCATGCTGGGGTGTGGAGACCTTGCCCAAGAGAATGCCTGGAGAAAAGCTGGGAGCAGAGGGGCTCACAGGCAGCATCACTGCTCATGCTTCTATTACTGAAGTAGGGCTCAGTGCCACCTCCAAGTGGGAATTTAATCATGGAAACTACTAGCACAGATCCATTGTCATGGGATGCGAGTGCACAGAGATGAAAGGAAAACCCTTCGCCTTCAGGGGGAAAGAGCCACTGTGCAATCCTGACAATGTCTCAGGGCTGCACCAAGTCCTGAGAGCCGCAGAGTTTTCCTGTGGGCTTTGAGAGACTGTAGATCTTGAGCAGCTGTACATGCAGACCTGAGAGTAAGCGAGAAACACAGCAATCCAATTCCCATCATTCTGCAGAGGCATAATTGGTCTGCTTGTAAGTACACACTTACATTTTTTAATGTTAAATACAGTAAAAAGCTTTTATAAAGCAAGGTAACACAAAATATTAATTTAGAGAAAATTTTGCATTTTATTTTAACATTGTTTTCTTCCAGTCTTGAGGTCTTTCAGACATTCAACTCTAAGCTTACTGCTGAAAGAGGTGCTGAGCTCCACTGCAGCTTCTGTCATCTGAGGACGGTGGTACTGTGGGGCAGAAGGAGTATGAGCCACTCACTGCCTGCCTGACCAGCTCCCTGGTTCAGGTCTCAGATTTGTTGGGGGCCCATGTCAGGTCATTCATCTCTTCCTCTTTTCCTGAATAATGCCTAAATACACTCTGCATGACCAGAATGTGGATTTAAAATTGCTTCTCTTTAATCAAAAGGTGGGGGTAGCCTGCCAGGGCCTTTGAAGGGAGAGACTGGTGCTGTGATTCCTGACTGAGCAAGGAGGAAAGTTAAATGTCTAAACCTAGTAAAATCCATTAATAATTTCAAATCTAAGCGCTTATTTTTCTGCAGAAAATTGTGCATACTGGAGCTATTTGAACTCCCACCCTTCAGGGGTAGTAAGCCAGGCAGAAAATGACACCACACTTCATTTCAGTGGAACAATAGTGGCATCCAGTGGTCAATCAGCAAAATTCAAAGCACTCCTTCCCCAGCGTTTGGCTGGGATACTGTGGTCTGCTCAGGCATCTCCTATTCTGTCCTTGATTGCTCTTTTTGTGTGTGTATGGTGGGCAACAACACTTGTTGAAAATGAGTGTGTCTGAAAAGAGTGTATCTTGGTGGGAAGAGTAAAACACATTTCCTAAAGCCCGATAATTAAAAAGTTCAGTCTCTGAGGCCCTATTGCAGTTAGCAAGTAATTGTACAGAGGGCAGAGCTGGCCTCGGTGCAAACGCATTTGATCTAAAGACACTGTTCTTTGTCACAAATGAGGTCAAACAAACTGTAATACATCGTTGCAGTATGTTCTGTTTAGTTCCTCTGATGGTCTAGAGGAGCATCTCTGTGCAGATTTATAAATCGCCAGAAGTAATACTTTGTTTTCTATAAATCCTTGGAAAATTCTTTTTGCCGTGTCACTAAAGTGAGTTGCATCATGTCTTCTTACTAGTCATCACTTACGTTTTGAAAATATCATTGCATTGTGTAGCTTTGTACCATTTCTGCCTAGACCAAAAGTATGTCTTTAGAGGAAAACATGATTTGTCATATTTGTTTTTAGAGTCTCACCTTTAAATTGTAGATGGAGAGCTTCCATTCAGAGCAGGCTGACCATGGTAATGCCCATCACCTCTCCTTCTGCACAGGAAAGAATGTCCCACCAGACCTCAAAGTAGTTTGTTTATATCCGTCTTCTGCTATTCCATTTAGACTTCAGCTAAAGCAATGAACCTAACCCTGACCTGGTTATGCCAAAAGTGTCTGCTGCAGTCTCATTTCTACAGGAAACAAAATGTTGTAGTGCTGCAATAACTCAGAAAAAAAATACTATAAAATTACCCTAAAATCTTGTAAGAAGAATAATGTTTTTTTCCCCCCTGACAAAAGTTTCATCCAGAGCACTTCGATTTGAGTTGTACATCCTCAGAGCAAACGTATATTTGCACATCTACCAAGGGGAAAACTAAATACTTTTAATCCTGGATTCATATCTCTGCAGTGTAGATATTGATATACCATCCAATATTCTCACAAGTAATTCTGAATGCCACAAATAGTTTATCTGTCCAATTTCCACCTTAAAATCTCAAAGTAATATCATAAATACATATCAAAGCTTTCCATCTGCCTGTTCTGATAGCATTCATGTCTGGCCTAGATGTAAGTTAAATATAAATTCTGTAGGGTTTATCCTGTGACAGGTTTATACATTGCCTTAATGACATTTGTGCTACTTGTCAAATATAGAAATACAATGAATTAAAAGTATGTGTTGTGACATCTGACGGAGAGAAACTGAGTGATTTTCTTTGAAAAGTTCAGAAAAGTTTACTACCCTTTGATTATATGGCTGTCGAGTGACAGAAGGGGCATCCTATGGAGAGGAGAAAGGAATCTTGTTCTGTTGTGGTTGGTAGGTGCTTTCTGCCTAACGGAAGATCTTTAATGTTTTATGCATTTTATGCAGCCTTATGAAATTCCCAATTCTGATTTTGTATAGGTTTGTCCCCCTCGCTTCTTTTCCCCTCCCTCTCTTCAAATGTGCAAGGTCACAACTCAGTCCCCTTTGAAGTAAATGTAAAGACTCCCACTGACTGCAGTGGGAATTGGGTTAAATCTCTGCAACAACAATTACATGCCTAATTGCTTTTTACTGCTCACTTAAAAATGCATTCTTTGAAACACTACCAATATTTGTAAAGGCTGGAAGTTTAATGTGCCAAACTATTTAGGTTATTTGGAGACCTATTTTCCACCAGTGCCTGGGGATTAAAATAAATGCTATGAATTACATTCTGCATTTATAACAGAAGTGTTTATATTGCATCATTATTCTTCATAGTGATTTTCCCCTAAATGCCAAAGCTTTGCTGCTTTGAAGTCAGTGGGAGATCTGCCATTGGCTTCATTTGAACTGGAACTGGGAGCTAGCACAAGAAAAAGGGGAGGCAGCTTTCAGATCATTATGAGAGAGACGAGTCTTGTGAAAGACTCTTACCAGAGCCCTGTGCTGACCGCCTCCTCTGGAGATCATCCTTACCCTGTCCACTCCTGTCTGCTGAGCATCAAAAGCTGAGCCTTAATTTGGTGGTGCCTATAAATAGTGCCTAAAGTGATTGTGATGATTTGAGAGTGGCTTGGAGAACTTTAACCCTATCCTGCAAGTGGCAATCTGCACCAGCTCAGCTCTCTAAATTGCAGTCCTGACTCTAAAATACAAGCCCCATGTAAAAGCAAGTGTGAGAAGATAGCGCAGAAATTAATTACCTGTCAGAGGTCCTTTACTTGGCCTCTGAGACTGAAAAAAGTCGTCACTGAAGGCAAACGGTGCAATCCTCATCCTATAAAATCTACTTGAAGGAAAAGGTATAATTAAAATAACCCTGAATCTCACAAGCATGTCCTGGTGGAAGACTCTAAGATCTGAATTTGGCTGCATGCCTAATGACTTTTACTACAGAAGCACCAGCTTCCTTCACTATCAGCATTCCCTCTGAATGTACAAACCTAGTCACTGCCACAGAGCTCCTTCCAACTAGTACAGACAAAGTTTAGGCATCTTGTTAAACAAATATAGCAGGAACTCTCTGCTTAGGCTTGGAAATAATTCCGAGTAATGCTGTTAGACACCATAAGGAGGGAAGTCAGATTTTGGGAAATTAATTAAAATAGTTAGAGATTTATTTTTTTACTTGACAGAGTGTTGATAAAGGACATGTTGAAAGCAAATAGCCTCGAAACCCATTTATCTACCCACAAGAAAACCAGATCAGTGCATAAAAATAAGCACAGCATGAGTACACAAATTAAGGTAGAGAATACCTACATACTGTTAATTTCAGCATTATTTCAGTGTAAGAGGTTTGCAGATCCTCTAAGAGGGACAGAATTTTCCAGGAATTAAAAAGGATACATCTCATTGTGCTATAATGTACTGATGTGCTTACTGCTCAGATTTAAAAACATTTCAAGATCATATCTTAATATGCTGCAGTAATAAAAAAACCGCAATAGTTTCTGATGTACAGTACTGTTTCTCCAGAACTGTTACCACAGTAAAAAGTTACTCTTTTCCTAATTTTATAAAGGTAAATTATTTAAGAGCAACCTATTAAATTATCTCAAGGTTAAGGCTGGCATATAAGCACTTTGTTTTCGCAGGGCTCTTAGTAAGTGTAGAAAGCTTTTCCACAAAACCATAGGCCGAGAAGATGGCATCTAACTTTCATTTTCTTCATTTCACCCTGTAACTACTGCCACAGTTTTTGCCTAAAAGCTTTCATTTTTTTACAGTTTAAATTCTTATGGTCAAGTTTATCTGCATAGCATACTTTCCTTGCTTGATTAGTAAGATGTTATTATGATGCTAGAGACAAACGTTTTCAGTACAGCTAAGAACCCTGAGAAACCAGGGCAAAGCTGGAGCACTGAACACAGCAAAATGGAAGGATTTTAATGTGGGACAGAAGTATGTGGAACTTTATCATCTATTTTAATGGCAATGGATCAAGCAAATGCTTCTGGACTAATGAAAAGTGGTTGTGCAACAGGACAGTCATGATACAAGAAATGGTCAGTCGTGTCCATATACCTGGTTAGTTAAAGCAAACAATCCTCCTCCTCGAATCAAATTTTCTTAGTTCTCCCCGTTGCTGGGTCTGGGCAGTATCTGACCACTGCAACGTTGCTGTCAGTGAGTGCAATACAAATGGGAGGGTGTCCTCCTTTCAGCTGGGGTAAAGTTAATTTTCTTTCTAGTAGCTTGTACAGTGCTGTGTTTTGGATTGAGGGTGAAAATAATGTTGGTAACACAGGGATGTTTTCATTGTTGCTGAGCAGTGCTTACACTAAGTCAAGGTCCTTTCAGCTTCTCGTGCTGCCCTGCCAGGGAGGAGCCTGGGGGTGCACAAGAAGCTTGGGAGGGGACACAGCTGGGACAGCTCACCCCAACTGACCACAGGGACGTTCCAGACCATATGACATCGTGCTGAACAATAAAGCTGGGGAAAGTTGCCCAGGGGATGGCCCACTCCTTGGGGACTGGCTGGGCATCATTCAGCATCTGGTGAGCGATTGCATTGCGCAACACTTTATCTTTTATATTCTTTTATCATTATTATTTTCCTTTTTTTTTTTCCATCCCATTAAACTGTCTTTATCTCAACCCGTGAGTTATACTTTTTTTCCCAATTCTCTACCCCATTCCACTGTGGGGGAGTGAGTGAACTCCGTATGGTGTTTAGCTGCCTGCTGGGTTAAGCCACAGCAGAGGGTTATATTTGACCAGATAATTCAAATACAAACATGAACATAACACTGCTATAAAATAGAAACAACAAAGACTATATTCCACAACCTGTGAAAAAATTATCATTATTATTACTACTACTAACACTGTCACCCCAGCATTTTGGCAATATAAGGAGTGATAATTTCAGAGGCCAATACCCAGCTTTCAGTGAGCTCAGGCCCATTTCCATGGCAACAGGAGATGCAGCCGTCCACAAAGTTTTCAGAAGGCTGTGATGTTCAGCTGCTGTGCCGAGCATGGCCAGTGGGAATCCAACAGCAGCAATCCACACATTTTTAGGAACTACTCTCCACTGCAGTGTTTTTAGCTAAATGAAACAGAACAGTAAATACCCTAATAATGGGCTGAGGGACTGGTTTTTTTGTTGTACAAGTTATCTTTTTAAAGATTTCATAAAATCAACCTTTCAAAGGAATGTTTATTGACAAGGAAATTCCAATACATGCATTTGAATTATAGCATAAGCCTTTGCAGTCAGAAGAATTTGTTCAATTTAATAAAAATCTGTATGAGAAAAATACTCAAACCTCTAGAAGACTGGTAGGTGTTCAGCTAATGTAGGAGTCAGCACAGCCACCTGAGGCTGCACATGCTGTTCGTGGGCTGAACAGCAGCTGGATGTAGTTGTGGCTCTTGCAGCCGTGGCTGCCCTCAGGGGTACGTCCTGTCCCTTCCCTGGCAGCTGCCATAGCTCACAGTCCTGCATATTAACCCAAGCTGAAACCTTTCAAGATCTAGGTTAACACACCAGGCTGTAACATGGGGTGGCTGGGGTGCAGCTGTACATCCCCTTCAGCCACATCTGAAGGATGGAGATTTAAATGAGGACATCCATGGCATGGGCCCGGTCACCTGGGGGCTGCTGTTTCATAGATCCATAGAACGGCCTAAGCTGGAAGGGACCTTAGAGATCATTTTAATCCAGCCTCCCTGTCGCCAGGGACGCCACCTCTCGACTAGATCAGGCAACACATGGGGACCGAACTGCAGTAAAACCCTGCCTCCAAACCGCAGCCGTGAGCCCTGATGGCACGGCGCTTTGCCAAAGTGCTTCTGGCACACTTGCACATTCCCCAGCCGCCACGGCATGGCAGTGATTGATGGCGTCGAGCATGCAACAAGCAATCAATGGGTTAGGCAGCTTTATGCTCCTAACAGGATTTCATGCTTGCACAAGTGCCAGAAACACAGCACAGCCTGCCCCTGCTTTCAGCGTATTGACTTAAAAGGAACTAACTAGAAAAGTACATGGGGAGGGTGGCATAATACTGTGCAGCATATGGATGTTCTGGTTTGCCGTGCCCAAATTCTGTCTAGCATAAAGAGACTCATTTCCCACTGACATCAAGAGATGCTGTCTTATATTATTCCACACTGAAATCTAAAAGCGGATCACGATCATCTCCAACATTATCAAACAAAAACTAGATGTTGAAAGCCAGGCAACATTCCTGTAACAGCTCTAGCACATGCCATCAATCTAAAAAAAAAACTGATTTTTCGCTCATTGCACTGACCGTCCTCTGATTCAGCAGAAGGTTACTAATGCGTAGAATGTGCCTCTTCCGAAACCATGCATCAAGAAATAACTCAGTTGTGGCTTGCAGCTTGGTCCAAATGATGCCAGACCTGCCCTACACTCTGCTCTCCAAGAGCAGCCACGGTCGGATTTGGTTCATGGTAGACATCCACTAGCACCTCCAGCAGACAGCTGTGCGTGATGTCACTGACCTGCAAGCACATTCAGGGGATGCAGGGCCATGTTGACCACTTCTGTACAATTGGCACTGCCTCTGTTCCTCCAGTTATTTGTGTTCTGCCTCCATGTTTGCTCCTGTGGCATGGACAGGCTCCCCAGGGTGCCAAGGGCCGAGCCCAAGCTGGCAGGGAGACACAACAGCGTTTGGCCCCAGAAAGCTCTGCTGCACAGCTTGACTGCAGCGCAGCTTTACCATCAGACCCCAGCATGAACACACATGGTTTTTTCATGGCAGAAGGAAGTTTCTCCAGGAAATGCCCCACAGAGTCATTCATATTTTGAGCAGGCAGCTTTTCCCATGGAGTAAGAGAGAAGCCACATCATCTGTCAGTGCAACACCCTATGGACTGATGCTTTTCAAGTGGCCTGCTGTGTTGAATCCCTAATTGCACTAGTGGACCTAATGAACCAAACCTCCTGGGAGAAGCAGGGAAAGCCATAGTGAAAGGGTCATTTAAAATTAAACTGAACAAAGTGCTTGGAAATACACTGCTGGGAACAGCTCTGCCCCAGAGGTCCTGTTCACCCTCTGCCCGTTTAAATCTCCAAGAGCACTTGCGTTACCCTTGGTGGGCAAACCCAGCCCCACATCACCCAGTGTGGAGAGCAGTGAGGAGACAGCTCTGCAACACCAGTGTCCACACTCTCCCAGGGTGCAAGAGAGGTTTGCTGCACTGGCACCCTCTCCTTCCAGGATACTTCATCCCATTCCACTCTACCTGTGCTGGTGAAAGAGTGGGGCACTCCGGGACTCCCCACTTCCAGTCCTGGTTCTGAGGAGATGACCATTAATAACTCTGCCTTTGCTTTTTCTACAGCAGTTGCTACTGGCACTCATGAATCTCTGCAGATTTCCCAGCACAGCGTTGCACTAGCAGTGCTCTCAGCCCTGAAAGAAAGGCTTGTGAACTATGTCATTTCTTCATGCCAAAATCCTGCAAATAAACAGGCAAACCTCTTATTTCCTAATGCGTTCAACCTCGACAATTATTAACTGAACGTCTGCTATTTTTAGCATCTGTTTTAAGCTGTTTTCTATAATTGTTCTGCCTGAAATTGGAGTGTATAGCACACATCTTGCTTTATGGTCCTGAGGTGATTTTTAATTGATGAGTGGCCTTAGCACTCACCAGATGCTCAGAGCTATCTTTTAATAATACACCAGGTTATTTCTGTATCTCCCTTGCTGTGACTGCCTGGTATTAATTTCCATAAGTTTTGTTTGTTTTTTTTTTAAACTTGGGCAAAGAAAGAAGCAGGACCCAGCTCATGCAGACTTGCGCTTTGGCTAAAACATCAATAGTCATTTGAGATGCAGTGACCAACCTGTGTTTTGTTGCTGGTCAAAGTAACTGAGGGGAAGGGGATGTGGAGTTTGTTGTGCTATGGTTACCATAGACTTATTTAAAAGGTATTTCATTCCAGGAAAGCAAACTTTAAAACATGACAGAAAATCATGAGTCTTTCACATTTTTCTCCAGTTACTCTTGCTCCTGCTTATAACTGCAAATATTTATATGTGAGCCAGCATAGTTTATCCCTCATGCCTTCTAAACAGCAGTGTTACTTGCAGATCTTTAGCCTCACTCACACAGAGACCTCAGCCTGCTTCACAAAAAAAAAAAATTAGCTATTAACCCTTTCAAGAAGGACAGGAACTGTAACCATATTGCCTGCAGATAACACAGCTCAAGGCTGGCAGTGGAACCAGAAGTGAAGTTCGGGAACAGTGGTTGTGAGGGCTTGAGCTGTGACTGCCAGTTTGCCTTCCTCCCACCTCACCCTGCAAAACAAGGGTGAAAACGTTACAGCCCCAGCTAGGTACCTGCAATAACACAAAAAAGCCTCAGAACACAGCCCTGAAAGAAGCCTAAGATTATTCTAAATTTGTATACCTAACCATACCTCCCAATTTGTCCAGAAAGTTAAACCCAGTGTCCTGGATGTGGCCTCCCACCATCAGGCAAAACAAGATACCTGTCCCCATGCTGCTGGTGCAATCATCTCATTAGAATATCCCAGAACAAGATTTGTATTTCTTTTCTGTGCTTGCAACAGCCCAACACTAGTGTTTTATGTCTGATATGTGACCCAGTATCCTTCACTAGTTTGTTTTTGTGATGGCCATTTCTATTTTTGCACTTGATTCTTCTTCCAAATGCAAGGCTTTCCTCATCTTTTCATTATCCTCATCTAGATGATGTGCCCCAAAGCTGTTGGGGTGGCTGAGCACAGGCAGGAGTCCGAGCCAGGCAAAGAGAGAGGGGTAGGAGAGGAGGGAAAGTGCTGCCTGAAAATATGGTGATGGGAACAGAAAAAGCAGTCTGATGGAAAAAAATCAGAATAGGAAAAAGAAATCTTACAGAAGTAATAAAAAGCATGTCATGGGAAAGAAAAGAAGAAAGAGAAGGAAATTAATAAAAGAAAAAGTTACAGAGAATGACACTGAAAATAACGTAGAAAAATTACACAGGGATCTTCGAGAGAACAATGCAACAAGAAACGTGAAGTCTCACAAAACAAAACTTTGTCCAATTTTAAGCTGTCAACTCCAAACTGAATGAATGTATATATCCCAGCTGCTAGCTAGATATGACCTGCTCTGGGTAGTAGAAAGAGTCCTAACAGTAAGATGTATTGAACGCTTTTCAAACCTGCATGACAGCTGTGAATCCTAGCTCAGCATGCAGTATTTTAATTCTTGTCAAAAGGGTGCAAAATGGCCTGCAAACGTGCTTTGCCATCAGCCTTGGAAAAAATAAACTGAGCCCCTTTCAGATCTCTGCAAGCCACTGGAGAACACTGTTCTCCCAGACAGAAGCTTGAGTGCTGCTTGCTTTTCTTTATTAAAAGAACAAACTTTGGGGGGCTATTTTCTCTTTAAAAAATAGCAAAATTACTGAGAGCAAAGGCTCAAAGATAAGATTTCTGTATATACAGTAAAATGCAAAGATATCTGTGCAAGCCATGATTTATGATTAGCAGATTTCCCAAGCAGTGTGATATTTGGTAGCTAAGAAGAATGCTGAAAGCTAACAGTGCAGATGGGGTGCTAACAGGCTGGACAGATGCTACTCAATATAAACATTGGAGAGGCCAAGAATTTCTCAAAATTCTCTCTGTGGGTTTTTTTTGGACTTATTTTCCCTGTAAACTGAAAGCCAACTGCACTCAACTTTCTCCAGGGAAAGCCAAAGGGGCCTGCAACAGCAGCAGTCCTTGGAAGCTGAGGCCGTAAACTCATACAACAGGAGGAACTCTCAAAAGGGATTAACAGCTAGTTCAAGACTCGTGTGCACCACAGACCACCCTAAACAGGCCTTCTTACAAGTTTTATGCAATGTCAAATGCACTTCAGTAGCCTATGTACAGCTGCTGTCCCCTCATGTGCAGATACACGCAGTGGGATTACTCTACAGGAGCAACTCCGTGAGGCTCTGTGCAGACAAGGGTGAACGCTGTACCTTCCCTCCAATAAACAGCTTTGCCATTCTTTTTACCGTTTTGAAGCTGTTCTTCAGCTCTGGACAGCCCCTCCATTCATTGCTTGGACTTCCCCACTAAAAATCACTTTGGAGTTGCTCTTCACGGGAGGCAATTCGCCTACCTGGGTAGTTTATGCAGTCTTTGAGGGTGCTATGCCCTGGGTAGACTTACTCTGATGCTCTTGGTTGATGCATCCCTCACTTCTCCCATGTGCTGACAAAGGAAGCGAAGCATGAATACCAGCCTTTCCCCAAGCACGCTATAATGCATTCCTTTCATCCTTGACTTGAAACTGCTGCTCCATTAGTCAGCATTTTCTCCCCCATGCTTAGCAATCTTATGCCTTGCTCACCATCCCAGACTTCACGTCTTCCCCAAGATTACCAGTACTGAGGGTCTATGCAACATTGATTGTTGCTGTAAAGGATTAGCTGGGGAGGCATCTCTGCAAGCTTTGCAGCAAAGGCACATTAAAAGCAGCTGCGCAGCCAGTGGGGGTGTGTGCAAAGGGTTGCTTGGTGAAATAAAAAAAAAAAAATAATTAGAAGACCAAAGAAAAGAATTGATATTCCTAGGCCAGCAATGCTGCAACTCTGAGAGGAGCCAGTAGACATTTAGACTTCCACGGGGATGGAACTAAAAAGACCTTCAGCAGCCAGAGGAAATGAACATTCAGCAAATACTGGTGTTTTCATTCCCTCCTGTTCTAGGTTCAGCCTCCTGCTTATAAAGATTCAGGCTTTGAGGTACCACATTAACCATACCAAAGCATTGTCTCTGTGGATTGATGGTAAGACTCACACACACCCTCAGCTCAAAATATTCAGCAGCAGTCCCAAAGTTACTATTTCCACATGTCGCAGCAGTATTCTCAGGGTTTCCTATTCAGTCCATGCCCTCTGCAGTAACTTGCAGCTACTGTTTCTTTTTCAAGGACATGTTCACTTACAGGCACATGTGGTATCTCACAAGCACTGAAGGAGAATTTAAAGTTAGATAAGACAATGCTGATAAGATATACTTTTACATAGGTTACAGTTTTCTAACTGGAAACTAGCCCTTTTACTTTGCTCTCCACTGACATTGCAAAAAACGCCTGTTACTTTCAAATACAGAACTAACGTTGATGTAGGCAGGTCCACTTGCCCACAAACCCCTCCGAAGCCCTGGCCCCACAGCCTGGGCACTGACTTGAGGCAGCAGCACCGCAGAGCCCTGGGCTGGACGTACCTGCTTGGAGACTCTTTCATTGCCACCTGCTCGAGGCAGGCACGCGCAGTGGTCGTCACTTACCCCCACATCACAGCTTTACATCCTCTCTGCTGATTGTAGGCAGGTCCACTTGCCCACAAACCCCTCCGAAGCCCTGGCCCCACAGCCTGGGCACTGACTTGAGGCAGCAGCACCGCAGAGCCCTGGGCTGGACGTACCTGCTTGGAGACTCTTTCATTGCCACCTGCTCGAGGCAGGCACGCGCAGTGGTCGTCACTTACCCCCACATCACAGCTTTACATCCTCTCTGCTGATTCGAGTGAAGGAACGAGCAGCAGCAGCAGGAGGACCCCTGGCATTCATGCTGTGCACCAGTCCCCTCCAAAACCCATTGGGACTTGGCAATGTGGCCCCGCCGCGGAGCGGAGGAGAAGGGCCTGCTCGCTGGACGTCAGTGCTGCCTTCACCATGGCCAGGGGGATGGAGGCAGCCCAAACCTGCAGCTGCCTGCCCTCACCAAGAGCGTAATCATTTTAAAACTGGCAGAATGAATGCCATGACCCGCAGTTATTCATCTTTTGTATTGTTAGCTACAGCTCCCTGCGCTGTGCCAAGTCACACAGATTCAGACTGGTTTGGTGGTTGGAGCCTTATCGACAGCCCCATCTCCCCACTC